>NW_022096634.1:0-300000 GCF_006542625.1 Nomascus leucogenys | reverse complement strand
TGTAGTGGAGAGGAGTGGAATGGGAAGGAGTGGAATTGGAAGGAATGGAATGGAGTGGAGTGAAGTGGAATGGAGGGGATTAGAGTGGATTCATGTGGAATGGAATGGAATGGAAAAGAATGGAATAGAATGGAATGCATAGGATTGGAGTGGAGTTGCATGGAGGGAATGGAAAGGACAGGAATGGATTGGAATTGAATAGAATAGAATGGAATGGGATGGAATGGAACGAAATGGAATGCAACAAAATGCAATGGAATGGAATTGAAAAAAAATGCAGTGGAGTGTAGTGGAGTGGAATGGAGAAGATAGGAAGGGAGTGTAGTGGAACGGAGTGGAATGGAATGGAATGGAAAAAAGTGCAGTGGAGTGTAGTGGAGTTGAATGGAGAAGAAAGGAAGGGAGTGGAGTGTTGTGGAATGTAGTGGAATGGAATGGAAAGGAATGGAATGTACTGTAGTGCACTGGAATGGAGGTGAATGGTAAGAAATGGAATAAAGCGGAGTGGAGAGGAGTGGTGTGGAGAAGAGTGTATTTCAATAGAATTGAATGGAATGCAATGGAATGGAATGGAATTGAATGGAACGGAGTGGAGTGGAGTGCAGTGTATTGGAATTGAATGGTATGGAGAGGAGGGTAGTGCAGTGGAGTCGAAAGGGAAGTAATGGATTGGAGTGCAGTGGAGTGGATTGGAGTGCAGTGGAGGGTAGTAGAGTGGAATCAGGTGGAGAGGATTAGAATGGAAAAGAATGGAATGGAATGGAATGCAGTGGATTGGATTCGAGGTGTGTGGAGTGGAATGGAATGGAATGGAATGGAGTGGAATGGAATGGAAAAAAGTGCAGTGGAGTTCAGTGTAGTGGAATGGAGAAGAAAGGAAGGGAGTGGGGTGGAGTGCAATGGAGTGGAATGGAATAGAATATAATGGAATTGAATGGAATGGAGGAGAATGGGAAGGAATGGAATGCAGAGTTTGGAAGGGAGTGTAGAGGAGAAGAGTGGAATTGAATTGAAGGGAATGGAATGGAATGGATTGGAGGGGAATGGAGTAGATTCTAGTGGAAAAGAAGGGAGCAGAAAGGAATGGAATGGAATGGAATGGAATCACATGGAATGGAATGGAATGGAATGCAAAGGAATAGAAATAAATGCAATTGAAAGGAATGGCATGGAATGGAATGGAATGAAAAAAAAGTGCTGTGGAGTGCACTGGAGTGGAATGGAGAAGAAAGGAAGGGAGTGGAGTGGAGTGGAATAAAGTGGAATGGAATGGAACAGTATGGAATGGATTGTAATGGAATGGAGTGGACTAGAATGAAGGCGAATGGGAAGGAATGGAATGCAGTGGACCTGAGAGGAGTGGTGTGGAGAAGAATGGATTTGAATTCAAAGGAATGGAATGCAACGGAATGGAATGGAATGGAATGCAGTGGACTGGAGTGGAGTGGATTGGAGGAAAATGGGATTTAATTGAAAGTAATGGAATGGAAAGGAATTTAATGGAATGGAATAGAATGGAGGTGAATGGGAAGGAATAGAATGCAGAGTTTGGAAAAGAGTGCAGAGGAGAAGAGTGGAATTGAATTGAAAGGAATGGAATGTAATGGATTGGAGGGGAATGGAGTAGATTCTAGTGGAAAAGAAGGGAGTGGAAAGGAATGGAATGGAATGGAATGGAAAGGAATGGAATGGAATCGCATGGAATGGAATGCAAAGGAATAGAATGAAATACAATGGAAAGGAATGGCATGGAATGGAAAGGAATGGAAAAATGTGCAGTGGAGTGCAGTTGAGTGGAATGGAGAAGAAAGGACAGGAGTGGATTGGGGTGGAATGGATGGGAATGGAATGGAATGGAATGGAAAAAAGTGCTGTGGAGTGCACTACAGTGGAATGGAGAAGATAAGAAGGGAGTGGAGTGGAGTGGAATAAAGTGGAATGGAATGGAACAGAATCGAATGGATTGTAATGGAATGGAGTGGACTGGAATGGAGGCGAATGTGAAAGAATGGAATGCAGTGGACCTGAGAGGAGAGGTGTGGAGAAGAGTGGATTTGAATTCAATGGAATGGAATGCAATGGAATGGAATGGAATGGAATGCAGTGGACTGGAGTGGAGTGGATTGGAGGAGAAAGGAATTTAATTGAAAGTAATGGAATGGAATGCAATACAATGGAACACAATGAAAAGCAATGGGAAGGAGTGGAGTGGAGTGGAGTGTATTGCAAACGAATGGAATGGAGAGGGGTGGAGGGCAGTGGAGTGGAATGGGAAGGAATGAAATGGAGTAGAATAGATTGGGGTGGAATGGAGGGCAGTAGAGTGGATTCAGGAGGAATGGAACGAAGTGAAATGGAATGAAATGGAATGGATTGGAAAGAAGTGCAGTGGTGTGCAGGATAGTGCAATGGAGACAAAAGGAAGTTAGTGGAGTGGAATGGAATGGAGAGGAATGCAATGGAATGGAATGGAATGGAATGGAATAGAGTGGACAGAAATGGATGCGAATGGGAAGGAATGGAATGCAGTGGAGTAGAGAGGAGTGCAGTTGAGAAGAGTGCATTTGAATTCAATGGAATGGAATGCAATGGAATGGAGTGTAGTGGAGAGGATTCTAGTGGAAAAGAATGGAATGGAATGGAATGGATTGGAATGGAATGGAATGTAAAGGAATGGAATGCAATGGAACGGAATGGAATGGAATGGAAAAAAGTGCAGTGGAGTGTAGAGGAGTGGAATGGAGAAGAAAGGAAGGGAGTGGAGTGGAGTGGAATGGAGTGCTATGGAATGGAATGGAAAGGAATGGAATGGAATGGAAGGGAATGGAAAGGAATGGAATGGAATGGAATGGAACAAAATGGAATGCAATTGAATGGAATGGTAAGGAATGGAAGGCAATGGAATGGAGTGGCCTGGAATGGAGGCAAATGGGAATGAATGGAATGCCATGGAGTGGAGAGGACTGGAATGGAGAATAGTGGATTTGAATTGAATTGAATGGAATGGAATGGAGTGGAATGGAATGGAATGGAATGGAAAAAATTTCATTGATGTGTAGTAGAGTGGAATGGAGAAGAAAGGAAGGGAGAGGAGTGGATTGGAATGCAGTAGAATGGAACGGAATGGAATGGAATGAAATGGAGTTGAATGGAATGGAGCCAAATGGGAAGGAATGGAATTCAGTGGAGTGGAGAGGAGTGGAGTGGAGAAGAGTGGATTGGAATGGAATGGAATGGAATGGAATGGAATGGAATGAAATGGAATGGAATGTATTGGAGTGGAGTCGAGTGGATTCTAGGGGAAAATAATGGAATGGAATGGAATGGAATGGAACGGAATGGAATGAAAAAACGTTCAGTGGAGTTCAGTGGAATGGAATGGAGAAGAAAGGAAGAGAGTGGAGCGCAGAGGAATGGAGGGGAATGGAAAGGAGTGGAATGGCAGGGATTGGAATGGAATGGAAAAAAGAGCAGTGGAGTTCAGTTGAGTGGAATGGAGAAGAAACGAAGGGAGTGGAGTGGAGTGGAGTGGAGTGGAGTGGAATGGAGTGGAATGGAGTGGAATGTAATGGAATGCAATGGAATGAAATGGAGTGGACTTCAATGGAGGCGAATGGGAAGGAATGGAATTCAGTGGAGTGGAGAGGTGTGGAGTGGAGAAGAGTGGATATGAATGCAATGGAATGGAGTGGAATGGATTGCAGTGGAATGCAGTGGATTCTAGTGGAAAAGAATGGAATGGAATGGAATGGAATGGAAGGGAAAGGAATGTAACGAAATGGAATGGAATGGATTCGAACGGTAATGAATGGAATGGAAAAAATTGCAGTGGAGTGCAGTGGAGTGGAATGGAGAAGAAAGGAAGGGAATGGAGTGGAGTGGAATGGAGTAGAATGGAATGGAATGGAATGGAATGGAACGTATTGGACTAGAATGGAGGTGAATGGGAAGGAATGGAATGTAGTGGAGTGGAGAGGAGTGGAGTTGTGAAGAGTGGATTTGAATTGAATGGAACGGCATGGAGTGGATTGGAGTGGAGTGGAGTGGATTCCAGCGGAAACGAATGGATTGGAATGGAATGGAATGGAATGGAATGGAATGGAATGGAATGAAATGGAGTGGACTGGAATGGAAGCGAATGAAAAGAATGGAATGAAGTGGAGTGGAGTGGAGAGGAGTGCATTTGAATTGAATGGAATGAATTGGAGTGGAGTGCAGTGGATTCTATTGGAAAAGAATGGAATGGAATGGAATGGAATGGAAAAATGTGCGGTGGAGTGTAGTCGATTGGAATGGAGAAGAAATGAAGGGAGTGGAGTGGAGTGGAATGGAGTGGAGGGGAATGGAATGGACTGGAATGGACTGGAATGGAGGCGAATGGGAAGATGTGGAATGCAGTGGAGTGGAGAGGAGTAGAGAGGATAAGAGGGGATTTGAATTGCAATGGAATGGAGTGGACTGGAATGGAGGCAAATGGGAAGGAATGGAATGCAGTGGAGAGGAGAAGGGTGGAGATGATTTGAATGGAATGGAATGGAATGGAATGGATTGGAGTGAAGTGGAGTGGAATCTAGTGGAAAAGAATGGAAGGGAATAGAATGGAATGGAATGGAATGGAATGCAATGGAATGGAATGGAATGGAATGAAATGGAAAAAATTGCAGTGGAGTGCAGTGGAGTGGAATGGAGAAGAAAAGAAGGGAGTGGATTGGAGTGTAATGGAGTGGAAAGAAATTGAATGGTATTTAATGGAGTGAAATAGAGTTGAATGGAATGCAGCCGAATGGGAAGAATGGAATTCAGTGGAGTGGAGAGGAATGGAGTGGAGAAGAGTGGATTTGAATGGAATGGAATGGAATGGAATGCATTGGAGTGGAGTGGAGTGGATTCTAGAGGAAAAGAATGGAATGGAATGGAGTGGAATGGAATGGAATTGAAAAACATGCAGTGGAGTTAGGTGGAGTGGAATGGAGAAGAGAGGAGGAGAGTGTAGTACAGAGGAATAGAGGGGAATGGAAAGGAATAGAATGGTATGGACTGGAATGCAATGGAATGGAATGGAAAAAAGTGCAGTGGAGTGGAATAGAGAAGAAAGGAAGGGAGTGGAGTGGAGAGGAATGGAGTGGAAAGAAGGGAATGCAATAGAAAGAAATGGAGTGGACTGCAAAGGAGGCGAATGGGAAGGAATGGAATTCAGTGGATTGGAGAGGTGTGGAGTGGATAAGAGTGGATTTGAATTGAATGGAATGGAGTGGATTGCAGTGGACTGGAGTGGATTCTAGTGGAAAAGAATGGAATGGAATGGAAGGGAATTGATTAGAATGTAATGGAATGGAATAGATTAGAATGGGAAGGAAAGGGATGGAAAAAATTGCAGTGGAGTGCAGTGGAGTGGGATGGAGAAGAAAGGAAGGGAATGGAGTGGATTCGAATGGAGTGGAATGGAATGGAGTGAATGGAATGGAATGGAGTGGAATGGATTGGAATGGAATGGAATGCAATGGAATTGAATGGAAGGAAGTGAACTGAAACAGATGCAAATGGAAAGGAATGGAATGCAATGGATTGGAGTGGAGTTACATGGAGCAGAATGGAATGGAATGGATTGGAATGGAATGGAATGGAATAGACTGCAATGGAAAGGAATGAAACGGAATGGAATGAATTTAATGAAACGGAATGGAATGAATGGCAAGGAATGGAATGGAAAAACCAGCAGTGGAGTTAAGTGGAGTGGAATGGAGAAGAAAGAATGGGAGTGGAATGGAGTGGAACGGAATAGAATAGAATGGATCGTAGTGGACTGGAATGGAGGCGAATGGGAAGGAATGGAATGAAGTGGACTGGAGAGGAGGGGAGTGGAGAGGAGTGGATTTGAATTGAATGGAACGGAATGGAATGAATTGGAGGGGAGTGGAGTGGATTCCAGTGGAAAAGAATGGAATTGAAAGGAATGGAATGGAATGGAATGGAATGGTATAGACCAGAATCCAATGGAAATGATGGGAATGGAATGGAATGGAGGCAAATGTGATGAAATGGAATGCAGTGGAGTGGGGAAGGGTGGACATGATTTGAATGGAATGGCATGGAATGGATTGGAGTGTAGTGGAGTGGATTCTAGTGGAAAAGAATGCAATGGAATGTAATGGTATGAAATTAAAGGGAATTGAATTGCATGGCATGGCATGGAATGGAATGGAATGGGAAAAAGTGCAGTGGAATGTAGTGGAGTGCAACGGAGAAGAAAGTAACGGAGTGGAGTGCAGTTAAAGGAAGTGGAATGGAATGGAATGGAACGGAATGGAATGGAATGGAATGGAATGGAATGTAGCAGACAGGAATGAAGTCGAATGGGAAGGAATAGTATGCAGTGGAGTGGAGAGCAGTATAGTGGGGAAGAGTGGATTTGAATTGAATGGAATGGAATGCAATGGAATGGAATGAAATGCAGTGGATTGGAGGGGAGTGGATTGGAGAAGAATGGGAAGGAATGGTATGCAGTGGAGTGGAGAGCAATGGAGTGCAGAAGAGTGGATTTGAATTGAATGCAATGGAATGGAAAGGATTGGAGTGTAGTGTAGTGGATTCTAGGGGAAAAGAGTGGAATGGAATGGAATAGACTGGAACGGCGACGAATGGGAACGAAAAGAATGTAGTGGAGTGGAGAGGAGTGGAGTGGCAAATTGTGTATTGGAATTGAAAGGAATGGAATGGAATGGATTGCAGAGGAGTGGAGTGGTTTCTAGTGGAAAATACTGGGATGGAATGTAATAGAATGGAACGGAATAGAATGGAATGGAAGGGAATAGAATGGACGGGAATGCAATGGAATGGAATATAATGGAATGGAATGGAATGCAATGCAATGGAATGGAATGGAAGGGTGAAATAAAATGTGAGCTGACATTGTGCCACTGCAATCCAGCCAGGGTGACAGATTGAGAACATGTTGAAAGAAAGGATTAATAGAATAGTGTGGAATGGAGTGGAATGGAATGGAATGGAAATGAATGGAAGGAATGGAATGGAATGGAATGGAGTGCAATGGAATGGAACGGAATGGAACGGACCGAAATGGAATGGCATGGAATGAAATGGAATGGAATGGAATGGAATGGAACCATGAAATAAAATGTGAGCTGACATTGTGCCACTGAAATCCAGCCAGAGTGACAGATTGAGAAATTGTTGAAAGAAAGGAATAGAATAGAATAGTGTGGAAATGAATGGAATGGAATGGAATGGAATGGAATGGAATAGAATGGAATGGAATGGAGTGCAAAGGAACGGAATGGAATGGAAAGGAATGAATTGGAATGGAATGGAATGGAATGGAACGGTGAAATGAAATGTGAGCGGACATTGTGCCACTGCAATCCGGAAAGGGTGACAGATTGATAACTTGATGAAAGAAAGGAATAGAATAGGTTAGTGTGGAATGGAATGGAAAGGAAGGGAATGGAATGGAATGGAATGGAATGCAATAGAATGGAATGGAATGGAGTGCAACAGAATGGAATAGAATGGAATGGAATGAAGTGGAATGGAATGGAATGGAATGGAATGGAACGGAGTGCAATGGAACGGAATGGAACAGAATGGAAGGAAATGTACTGTATTGGAATGGAATGGAATGGAATGGAGTGGAATGGAATGGAACGGTGAGATAAAATGTGAGCTGACATTGTGCCATTGCAATCCAGCCAGTGTGACATATTGAGAACTTGTTGAAATAAAGCAATAGAATATTACAGTGTGGAATGAAATGGAATGGAATGAAAAGGAGTGCAATGGAATGGAATGGAAAGGAATGGAATGAAATTGAATTAAATGGAATGGAATGGAAAGGAATGCAACGGAATGGAATGGAACAGAATTGAATGGAGCACAATGGAACGGAATGGTACAGAATTAAATTAAATTGAAAGGAATGGAACAGAATTGAATGAAATGGAATGGAACGGTGAAATCAAACGGGAGCTGATATTGTGCCACTGCAATCTAGCCAGGTGACAGATTGAGAACTTATGGAAAGAAAGGAATAGAAGAGAATAGCGTGGAATGGAATGGAATGGACGGGAATGGAATGGAATGGAAAGGAATGGAACAGAATGGAACTGAATGGAATGGAATGGAGTGCAATGGAATGGAATGGAATGAAAGCGAAGACAATGGAATGGAATGGAATGGAAAGGAAGTTAATGGAACAGAAAGGAATGCAACAGAACGGAATGGAATGGAACGGAACGGAACGGAATGGAATGGAATGGAATGGAATGGAATGGAATGGAATTGAGTCCAATAGAACGGAATAGGAGGGAAAGGAATGCAATGGAATGGAATGGAATGGAATGGAACCATGAAATAAAATGTGAGCTGACATTGTGCCACTGAAATCCAGCCAGGGTGACAGATTGAGAAATTGTTGACAGAAAGGAATAGAATAGAATAGTGTGGAAATGAATGGAATGGAATGGAATGGAGTGCAAAGGAATGGAATGGATTGGAAAGGAATGAATTGGAATGGAATGGAACGGTGAAATGAAATGTGAGCGGACATTGTGCCACTGCAATCCAGAAAGGGTGACAGATTGATAACTTGATGAAAGAAAGGAATACAATAGGTTCGTGTGGAATGGAATGGAAAGGAATGGAATGGAATGGAATGGAAAGGAATGGAATGCAATGGAATGGAATGGAATGGAGTGCAACAGAATGGAATAGAACGGAATGGAATGAAGTGGAATGGAATGGAATGGAACGATTGGAAAGGAATGGAATGGAATGGAACTGCATGGAATGGAATGGAATGGAATGGAATGGAATGGAGTGCAATGGAATGGAATGGAACAGAATGGAAGGAAATGTACTGTATTGGAATGGAATGGAATGGAATGGAGTGGAGTGGAATGCAATTGAATGGAATGGAATGGAGTGGAATGGAATGGAACGGTGAAATAAAATGTGAGCTGACATTGTGCCACTGCAATCCAGCCAGTGTGACACATTGAGAACTTGTTGAAATAAAGGAATAGAATATTACAGAGTGGAATGAAATGGAATGGAATGAAAAGGAGTGCAATGGAATGGAATGGAATGGAATGGAATGGAATGGAATGGAATGGAATGGAATGAAATGGAATGGAATGGAAAGGAATGCAACGGAATGGAATGGAAAAGAATTGAATGGAGCACAATGGAACGGAATGGAACAGAATTAAATGAAATTGAACGGAATGGAACAGAATTGAATGAAATGGAATGGAACGGAGAAATAAAATGGGAGCTGATATTGTGCCACTGCAATCTAGCCAGATGACAGACTGAGAAATTATTGAAAGAAAGGAATAGAAGAGAATAGCGTGGAATGCAATGGAATGGAATGAACAGAATGGCATTGAATGGAATGGAATGGAGTGCAGTGGAATGGAATGGAATGAAAGGGAAGAAAATGGAATGGAATGGAATTGAAAGGAAGTGAATGGAACAGAAGGGAATGCAACAGAACGGAATGGAACGGAATGGAATGGAAAGGAATGGAATGGAATGGACTGGAATGGAATGGAGTCCAGTGGAACGGAATAGTAGGGAAAGGAATGCAATGTAATGTAATGTAATGTAATGTAATGGAATGTAATGGAATGGAATGGAAAGGAATGGAATGGTGAAAGAAAATGTGAGCTGATATTGTGCAACGGCAATAGAGCCAGAGAGACAGCTTCAGAGCTTATTGAAAGAAAGGAATACAATAGAATAGTGTGGAATGGGATGGAATGGAATGGAATTGAGTGCAGTGGAATGGAAAGGAAAGGAATGGAAAGAAATGAAATGGAAATGAATGGAATGGAATGGAACGGAATGGAATAGAATTTTATGGAATGGAATGGAATGGAATGGAGTGCAATGGAACGGAATGTAATGGAATGGAACGAAATGGAATGGAATGGAATGGAATGGTGAAATGAAATATGAGCTGACATTGTGCCACTGCAATTCAGCCAGGTTGACAGATTGAGAACTTGTTGAAGAAAGGAATAGAATAGAATAGTGTGGAATGGAAAGGAATGGAATGGAATGGAATGGAATGGAAAGGGATGCAATGGAATGCAATGGAATGGAATGGAATGGAATGGAATAGAATGGAATGGAATGGAATGGAATGGAATGGAATGCAATGGAATGGAATGGAATGGAACGGAACGGAATGGAATGGAATGGAATGGAAAAGAATGGAAAGAAACAGGAAGGAATGGAATGGAAAGTAATGGAGTACAATGGAATGGAATGGAACGGATGGAATGGAATGGAATGGTATGGAATGGTATGGAATGGTATGGAATGGAATGGAATGGTGAAATAAAATGTGAGCTGACATTGTGGCACTGTAATCCACCCAGGGTGACGGATTGAGAAGATGTTGAAGGAAAGGAATAGAATGGAATAATGTGGAATGGAATGGAATGGAATGGAATGGAACGGAACGGAATGGAATGGAATATAAAGGAATGGAATGGAATGGTGGGCTATGGAATGGAATGGAAGGGAATGAAACTAAAAGAAATGGAATGGAAAGGAAAGGAACGGAACCGAATGGAATGGAATGGAATGGAGTGCAATGGAAAGGAATGGAACGGAATGGAACGAAATGGAATTTAATGGAATGGAATGGAGTGCCATGGAATGGAATGGAATGGAATACAACGAAATGGAATGGAATGGAATGGAATGGAACGGTGAAATACTATGTGAGCTGACATTGTGCCACTGAAATCCAGCAAGGGTGAAAGATTGAGAACTTGTTTAAAGAAAGGAATAGAATAGAATAGAATAGTGTGGAATGGAATGGAACGGAATGGAATGAATGGAAATGATAGGAATGGAATGGAATGGAAAGGAATGGAAGGGAATGGAATGGAAAGGAATGGAATGGAATGGAATGGAATGGAATGGAATAGAGTGCAATGCAACGGAATGAAAAGGAATGGAATGGAAAGGAATGGAATGGAGTGAAATGGAATGGTGAAATAAAATGTGAGCTGACATTGTGCCACTGCAATACAGCCAGGGTGACAGATTTAGAAATTGTTGAAAGAAAGGAATAGAATAGAATAGTGTGGAATGGAAAGGAATGGAATGGAATGGAATGGAAAGGAATGGAATGGAATGGAATGGAATGCAATTGAACGCAATGGAACGGAATGGAATGGAATGGAATGGAATGAAAGGAAAAAAGTTCAGTGAAGTGTAGTGGAGTGGAATGAAGAAGGAAGGAAGGGAGTTGAGTGGAGTGGAATGGGGTGGAATGGAATGGGATGGAATGGAATGGAATGGAGCGGAATGGAGGCGTATGGGAAGGAATGGAATGCATTGGACTTGAGAGGAGTGGAGTGGAGAAGAGCAGAGTTGAATGGAATGGAATGGAATGGATTGGAGTGGAGTGGATTCTAGTGGAAAGAATGGAATGGAATGGAATGAAATGGAGTGGACTGCAAGGGAGGTGAATGGGAAGAAATGGAATGCAGTGGAGTGGAGAAGAGTGAATAAGAATTCTATGGAATGGAATGCAACGGAATGGGATGGAATGGAATGAAATGCAGTGGATTGTAGTGGAGTGGATTTTAGTAGAATGGAATGGAATGGAATTGAATGCAATACAATGGAATGGAATGAAAAGGAATGGAATGGAAAGGAATGGAGTGGAGTGGAGTGTATTGTATTGGAAATGAATGGAATGGAGTGTGGTGGATGGGAGTTGAATGGGAAGGAATGGAATGGAGTGGAGTGGAATGGAGTGAAGTACATTGGATTAAGGTGGAATGGAAGGGAATGGAATGGAATGGAAAGGAATGGAATGGAATGCTGTGGACTGTAGTGGACTTGCGTGGCAGGGAATGGAATAGAAAGGAATGGAGTGAAAAGAAACGGAATGGAATGAATGGAATGGAATGGAATGGAATAGAATGGAAAAAAGTATAGTGGAGAGCAGAGGAGTGGAATGGAGAAGAAAGGAAGTGAGTGGAGTGGAGTGGAATGGAATGGAATGGAAAATAGTAGACTGGAATGGAGGCTAATGAGAGGAAATGGAATGCAGTGGACCAGAGACGAGAGGAGTGCTGAAGAGTAGATTTGAATTGAATGGAATGGAATGTAACAGATTGGATAGGAGTGGAGTGGATTCCAGTGGAAAACAATGGAATGGAACGGAATGGAATGCAATGCAAAGCAATGAAATGCAATAGAATGGAATGGAATGGAATGGAATGGAACGGAACGGAATGGAACGGAACGGAACGGAATGGAATGGAATGGAATCGAATGGAATGGCATGTAATGGAGTGGAATGGAATTCAATGGAATGGAAAGGAATGGAATGGAATGGAATGGAATGGAACGGAACAGAATGCAATGTAATGGAATGGAATAGAATGGATAGGAATGGAAAAAAGTGCAGTTGGGTGGAGTGGAGTGGAATGGAGAAGAAAGGAATGGGGTGGAGTGCAGTGTAATTGAATGGAACAGATCGGAATGGAAAGGAATGGAATGCAATGGAATGGAACGGAATGGAATGGAATGCAATGGAATGGAATGGAATGGAATGGAATGGAATGGAAAAAAGTGCGGTTGGGTGCAGTGGAGTGGAATGGAGAAGAAAGGAAGGGAGTGGAGTACAGTGGAATGGAGTGCAGTGGAATGGAATGGTAAAAGTGCTGTGACGTGCAGTGGAGTAGAATGAAGAAGAAACGACCAGAGTGCAAAGGAGAGGAAAGGAGTGGAATGCAGTGCTTTGGAATGGAGAGGATTGGAATGGAATGGAGAGTACTGGAATGGAGGCAAAAGGGAAGGAACGGAATGAAGTACAGTGCAGAGCAGTGGATTGGAGCAGCGTGGATTTGTACTGAAAGGAATGTAATGGAATGGGGAGGAGTGGAGTGGAGTGCATTCTAGTGCAAAATAATGGAAATGAATGAAATGGAATGGAACGGATTGGAATGGAATGGAATGGAATGCAAGGGAAAGGAATGGATTGCAACGGAATGGAATGCAATGGAATGGAAAAAGGTGCAGTGGATTGCAGTGGAGTGGAAAAGAGAAGAAAGGAATCTAGTGGAGTGGAGTGGAATGGAGTGGAATGGAAGGGAATGGAAAGGAATAGAATGGAATGGAATGGAGTGCACTGGAATGGAGGGGAATGGGATAAAATGGAATGCAGTGGAATGGAGAGGATTGGATTGGAGAAGAGTGAATTTGATGGAATGGAATGGAATGGAATGAAGTGGAGAGCAGTGCAGTGGATTCTATTGGAAAAGAAAGGAATGGAATGCAATGGAATGGAACGGAACGGAATGAAACAGAATGGAATGGAATGGAAAGGAATGGAAAAAAGTGCATTGGAGTTTAGGGGAGTGGAAAGGAGAAGAAAGAACAGGAGTGGAATGGAGTGTTATGGAGTGGAATGGAATGGAATGGAATGGAAACGAATTTAATGGAATTGAATGGAATGGAGTTGACTGTAATGCAGGTGAATGGGAAGGAATGGAATACAGTGGATTGGAAAGGAGTGGAGTGGGGAAGAGTGCACTTGAGTTGAATGGAATGGAATGGATTCGAGTGCAGTGCAGTGGATTCTAGTAGAAAAGAATGGAATGGAATCGAATGGAATTGAAGGGAATAAAATGGAATGGTATGGAATGGAATGGAAAAAAGGGCAGTGGAGTATAGTGGAATTCAACGGGGAAGAAAGGAATGGAATGGAATTGAGAGGAATGGAGTGGAATGGAAAGGAATTGGATGGAATGGTATGGAATGGAATGGTATGGAGTGGACTAGAATGGAAGCGAATGGAATGGAATGGAATGCCGTGGAGTGGAGAGGGGTGGAGTGGAGAGGGGTGGAATGGAATGGAATGGAATTGAGTCGATTGGAGTGGATTCTAGTGGAAAAGAAAGGAATGGAACTGAATGGTTTGGAATGGTATGGATTGGAATGGAATGGAATGGAATGGAATGGAATGGAAAAAATTGAAGTGGATTGCAGTGGAGTGGAATAGAGAAGGAAAGAAGCTAGTGGAGTGGAGTGGAATGGAGTGGAATGGAATGGAATAGAATGGAATGGAATGGAGTGTAGTGGAATGGAGGTGAATGGGATAAAATGGAACGCACTGGAATGGAGAGGATTGGAGTGGAGAAGAGTAAATTTGATGGAATGGAATGAAGTGGAGAGGATTGCAGTGGATTCTACTGGAAAAAAAATGGAATGGATTGCAATGGAATGGAACAGAACAGAACAGAACGGAAAGGAATGGAATGGAAAGGAATGGAAAAAACTGCAGTGGAGTGTAGTGGACTGGAAAGGAAAAGAAAGAGAGTGGAATGGAGTGTTATGGAGTGGAATGGAATGGAATGGAATGGAATGGAATGGAATGGAATGGAATGGAATGGGTTGGAATGGAATGGAATGGAATGCAATGGAATAGAATGGAATGGAGTTCACTGGAATGGAGACGGATGAGAAGGAATTGAATACAGTGGATTGGAAAGAAGTGGAGAGGAGAACGGTGCACCTGAATGGAATGGAATGGAATGGAAAGGATTCAAGTGTAATGGAGTGGATTCTAGTAGAAAAGAATGGAATGGAATGGAATGGAATGTATTGGAATGGAAAAAAGGGCAGCAGAGTGTAGTGGAGTTTAATGGAGAAGAAAGGAATGGAGTGGAGTGGAGTGGAATGGAGTGGAATGGAATAGAATTGGAGGGAATGGTATGAAATGGAATGGTATTGAGTGGACTGGAATGGAGGTGAATTGGAAGGAATGGAATGCAGTGGAGTGGAGAGGAGTGGAGTGGGGGGTGGATTTGAATGGAATGGAATGGAATGCATTTGAGTGGAGTGGAGTAGATTCTAGTGTAAAAGAAAGGAATAGAACTGAATGGTTTGGAATGGAATGGATTGGAATGGAATGGAATGGAATGCAGCGCAATGGAATGGAATGGAATGGAATGGAAAAAAATGCAGTGGATTGCAGTGGAGTGGAATAGAGAAGAAAGGAAGATAGTGGAGTGGAGTGGAGTGGAATGGAATAGAATGGAAAGGAATGGAATAGATTGGAATGGAGTGGAGTGGACAGGAATGGAGGCGAATGGGAAGGAACGGAATGCAGTGGAGTGGAGAGGATTGGAGTGGAGAAGAGTGAATTTGAATGGAATGGAATGAAGTGGAAAGAAGTGGAGAGGAGTGCAGTGGATTCTAGTGGAAAAGAATGGAATGGAATGCAATGGAATGGAACGGAACGGAACGCATCAGAATGGAATGGAATGGAATGGAATGGAAAGGAATTGAAAAATGTGTGGTGGAGTATAGTGGAGTGGAAAGGAGAAGAAAGAAAGTGAGTGGAATGGAGTGCTATGGAGTGGAATGGAATTGAATGGAATGGAATGGAATGAAACGGAATGGAACGCAATGGAATAGAATGGAATGGATTTGACTGGAATGGAGGCAAAAGGGAAGGAATGGAATACAGTGGATTGGGAAGAAGTGGGGTGGAGAAGAGTGCACATGAATTGAATGGAATGGAATGGATTCAAGTGTAATGGAGTGGATTCCAGTAGAAAATAATGAATGGAATGGAATGGAAAAAATGGCAACAGAGTGTAGTGGATTTGAATGGAGAGGAAAGAATGCAATTGAGTGGAGTGGAATGGAGCGGAATGTAAGGCAAAGGAATTAAACGGAGTGCACTGCAATGGAGGCAAATGGGGAGGAAAAGAATAAAGTGAGGTGGAGACCAGTGGAGTGGAGAAGAGTGGATTTGAATTGAATGGAATGCAATAGAATGGAATGGAATGGAGAAAAGTGCAGTGGAGTGCAGTGGAGTGGAATGGAGAAGAAAGGAAGGGAGTGGGGTAGAGTGGAATGGAGTGAACTGGAATGGAATGGAATGGAGTCGAGTGGAATGGAGTTGAGAGGAATGGAGGCGAATGGGAACGAATGGAATACCGTGAAGTGGAGAAGAGTTGAGTAGAGAAGACTGGATTTGAATTGAGTGGAAAGGAATGCAACGAAATGAAATGGAGTGGAGTCGAGTGGAGTGGAGTGCAGTGTATTGGAATTGAATTTTATGGAGAGGAGGGTAGTGGAGTGGAACAGAATGGGAAGGAATGGAATGGAGTGGAGTGCAGCGGAGTGGAGTGGAATGGAGTGGAGTGGAGGGTATTAGAGTGGATTCAGTTGGAATGGATTGGAATGTAACAGAATGGAATGGAATGCAATGAACAGGATTCGAATGGAGTTTCGTGGAGTGGAATGGAATGGAATGGAATGAAATGGAATGGAATGGAATCACTGGAATGGAATGGAATGGAATGGAATGGAAAAAAGTGCAGTGGACACCAGAGGAGTGGACTGCAGCAGAAAGGAAGGGAGTGGAGTGGAGAGGAATGGAGTGGAATGGAATGGAATGAAATGGAATGGAATGGATTGGATTGGAATGGAGTGGACTGGAATGGAGGTAAAAGGAAAGGAATGGAATGCAGTGGAGTGCAGAGGAGTGGAGTGGAGAAAAGTGGATTTGTATTGAACGGAATGGAATGGAATGGATTGGAGTGAAGTGGAGTAGATTCCAGTGGAAAAGAATGGAAAAGAATGGAATGGAAGGGAATGCAATGGAATTAAATGGAATGGAATGGAATGAAATGGAATGGAATGGAATGGAATGGAATGGAATGGAATGAAATGGAATGGAATGGAATGAAATGGAATGGAATGGAATGAAATGGAATGGAATGGAATGGAATGGAATGAAATGGAATGGAATGGAATGGAATGGAATGAAATGGAATGGAATGGAATGGAATGAAATGGAATGGAATGGAAAAAAGTGCAGTGTAGTGCAGTGGAGTGTAATAGAGAAGAATGGAAGGGAGTGGAGTGGAGTGGAATGGAGTGGAAAAGAATAGAATGAAATGGAATACAATGGAATGGAATGGAGTGGACTGGAATGGAGGCGAGTGGGAAGGAATGCAATGCAGTGGAGTGGAGGGGAGTGGAGTGGAGAAGAGTGAATTTGAATGGAACCGAATGGAATCGAATGAAGTGGAGAGGAGTGGATGCCAGTGGAAAAGAATGGAATGGAATGTAATGGAATGGAATGGAATGGTATGCAATGGAACGGAATGGAAGGGAATGGAATGGAATGGAACAAAGTGCAGTGGAGGGTAGTGGAGTGGAATGCAGAAGAAAGGAAGGGAGTGGAATGGAGTGTTATAGAATGGAGTGGAATGGAATGAAATAGCATGGAATGGAATGGAATTGAACAGAATGGAATAAAATGGATTGGAATGGAATGGAATGGAGTTGACTGGAATGGAGGCGAATGGGAAGGAATGGAATACAGTGGATTGGAGAGGAATGGAGTGAAGTAGAGTGCATTTGAAATGAATGGAATAGAATGGAATGGATTGGAGTGTAGTGGAGTGGATTCTAGTGGAAACGAACGGAATGGAATGGAATGGAAAGGAACGGAATGGAATGGAAAAATTTTCAGTGGACTGTAGGTCCGTTGAATGGAGAAGAAAGGAAGAGAGTGGAGTGGAGTGGAATGCAGTGGAATGGAATGGAAAGGAGTGGAATGGAATGTAGGGCACGGGAACGGAGGTGAATGTTAAGGAATGGAATACAGTGGAGTGGAGAGGAGTGGAATGGAGAAGAGTGGATTTCAATTGAATGGAATGGAATCTAATGGAATGGAATGGAATGGAATGGAGTGGAGTGCAGTGTATTGGAATTAAATGGTATGGAGAGGAGAGTAGTGGAGAGGAGTGTGATGGGAAGCAATGGAAAGGAGTGGAGAGGAGTGGAGTGGAGTGGAGGGTAGTAGAGTGGAATCAGGTGGAATGGATTGGAATGGTATAGATTGGAATGGAATGGAATGCAGTGGAATGAAATAGAGTTGCGTAGAGTGGAATGGAAGGGAAAAGAAAGGAAAGGAATGGAATGGAATGGAAAGGAACAGAAAAAATTGCAGGGGAGTGCAGTTGGAGTGGAATGGAGAAGAAATGAAGGGAGTGGGGTGGAGTGCAAGTGAATGGTATGGAATGGAATGGATGGACTGGAATGGAGGTAAAGGGAAAGTAGGCAATTCACAGTTTGGAAAAGAGTGTAGAGAACAGAGGACTTGAACTTAAGGGAATGGAATGGAATGGATTGAAGAAGAGTGGAGTAGATTCTAGTGGAAAAGAAGGGAACGGAAAGGAATGGAATGGAATGCAATGGAATGCTATGGAATGGAAGGGAAAGGAATGGAATCGCATGGAATGGAACAGAATGGAATGGAATGCAATTGAAATGAATGGAATGGAATGGAAAAAAGTGCAGTGGAGTGCAGTTGAGTGGAATGGAGAAGAAAAGAAGGGAGTGAATTCGAGGGGAATGCATGGGAATGGAATGGAATGGAATAGAAAAAAACGGCTGTTGAGTGAAGTGGAGTGGAATAGAGAAGAAAGGAAGGGAGTGGAGTTGAGTAGAATGGAGTGGAATGGAATGGAGCGGAATGGAATCGATTGTAATGGAAAGGAGTGGACTGGAATGAAGGCGAATGAGAAGGAATGGAATGCAGTGGAGTAGAGAGGAGTGGTGTGGAGAAGAGTGGATTTGAAATCAGTGGAAAGGAATGCAGTGAAGTAGAGAGGAGTGGTGTGAAGAAGAGTGGATTTGCAATCAGTGGAATGGAATGCAATGGAATGGAGTGGAATGGAACGCAGTGGATTGGAGTGTAGTGGATTGGAAGAGAATGGAATTTAATGCAGAGTAATGGAATGGAAAGAAATACAAGGTAACCAAATGAAAAGGAACGGAATGGAGTGCAGTTGAGGGTAGAGTATTCTAAATGAATGGAATGGAGAGAGGTGGAGGGCAGTGGAGTGGAAAGGGAAGGAATGCAATGGAGTGGAATAGATTGGAGTGGAATGGAGGGCAGTAGGGTGGATTCAGGTGGATGGAACGGAATGGAATGGAATGAAATGGAATGCAGTCCTTTTGAGTGGAGTTGCATGGAGGGGAACGGAATGGAATAGAATAGAGTGGAATGGAATGGAATGGAATGGAATGGATTGGAATGGAAAAAAGTGCAGCAGAGTGCAGTATAGTGCAATGGAGAAGAAAGGAAGTTAGTGGAGTGGAATGGAATGGAGTGGAATGGAATGGAATGGAATGGAAAGGAGTGGACTGAAATGGAGGCGAATAGGAAGGAATGGAATGCACTGGAGTGGAGAGGAGTGCGGTGGAGAAGAGTGCATTTGAATGGAATGGAATGGAATGGAATGTACTGGAGTGTAGTGGAGTGGATTCTAATGGAAAAGAATGGAATGGAATGGAATGGAATGCAATGGAATGGAATGGAATGGAACGGAAAATAATGGAATGGAATGGAATCTAATGGAATCTAATGGAATTTATTGGAATGGAATGGAATGGAATGGAATGGAATGGAATGAATTGGAATGGAATGGAATGGAATGGAATGAATTGGAATGGAATGGAATGGAATGGAATGCAATGGAATGGAATGCATTGGAATGGAATGGAAAGTAATGGGAAAAAGTGCAGTGGAGTGCAGAGGAGTGGAATGGAGAAGAAAGAAAGGGAGTGGAGTGGAGTGGAATGGAATGGAGAGCAACAGAATGGAATGGAAAGGAATGGAACGGAACAGAATGGAAGGGAATAGAAGGGAATGGAAAGGAACAGGATGGAACGGAAAGGAACAGAAGGGAAAGCAATGGAAAGAATGGAAAGGAATGGAATGGAATGGAAAGGAGTGGCCTGGAATGGAGGCGAATGGGAACGAATGGAATACAGTGGCGTGGAGAGGACTGGAGTGGAGAAGAATGGATTTCAATGGAATGGAATGGAATGGAATGGAATGGAATGGAATGGATTGGAATGGAATGGAATGGATTAGAAAAATTTCATTGATGTGTAGTGGAGTGGAATGGAGAAGAAAGAAGGGAGAGGAATGCAGTGGAATGCCGTAGAATGGGATGGAATGGAATAAAATGAAGTGGATAGGAATGGAGGCGAATGGGAAGGAATGGATTGCAGTGGAGAGGAGAGCTGTGTAGTGGAGAAGGGTGGAATGGAATGGAATGGAGTGGAATGGAATGGAATGGAGTGGAATGGAATGGAATGGAGTGGAATGGAATGGAATGGAATGGAATGGATTGGAATGGATTGGAGTGGAGTGGAGTGGATTCTAGTGGAAAAGAATGGAAGGGAATGGAATGGAATTGAATGGAATGGATTAGAATGGAATGGAATGTGAAAAAGAGCAGTACAGTGCAGTGGGGTGGAATGGAGAAGAAAGGAAGAGAGTGGAGTACTGTGGAATGGAGGGGAATGGAATGGATTGGAATGGAATGGAAAAAAGTGCATTGGAATGTTCCGGAGTGCAACGGAGAAGAAAGGAAGGGAGTGGAGTGGAATGGAATTGAATGGAATGAAATGGAGTGGACAGGAATGGAGGAGAATGGAAGGAGTGGAATGCAGTAGAGTGGAGAGGAGTGGAGTGGAGAAGAGTGTATTTGAAAGGAATGGAATGAAATGAAATCGAAAGGAATGGAATGGAATGGAATGAAATGTATTGGAGTGGAGTGGAGTCGATTCCAGGGGAAAAGAATGGAATGGAACGCAATGGAATGGAATGTAAAGAAATGGGATGCGATGGAATGGAGGGGCCTGGAATGCAGGCGAACTGTCAGGAATGTAATGCAGTAGAGTGGTGAGGACTGGAGTGGAGAAGAGTGTATTTGAATGCAATGTAATGGAATGGAATGGAATGTACTGTAGAGGAGTGAAGTGGATTCCAGGGGAAAAGAATGGAGTGGAATGGAATGGAATGGAAAAAATTGCAGTGCAGTGCAGTGGAGTGGAATGGAGAAGAAATGAAGAGAATGGAATGCAGTGGAATGGAGTGGAATGGAATGGAATGGAATGGAAAGGAATGGAATGGAGTGGCTTGGAGTGCTGTTTATTGGAATTGAATGGAATGGAGAATATTGTAGTGGAGTGCAGTTGAATGGGAAGAAATGGAATGGATTGCAGTGGAGTGGAGTGGAACGAAGGGGAATAGAGTAAATTCAGGGGGAATTGAATGGAATGGAATGCAATGCAGTATATTGGAGAGGAGTTGAGTGGAGGGGAACAGAATGGAATGGAATGGAAAGGAACAGAAGGAATGGAATACAAAGAACGGATTGGCATGCAATGCAAAGGAAAGCAATGGAATTAAAGGGAAAAAAGTGCAGTGGAGTGCAGTGGAGTGTAATGGACAAGAAAGGAAGGCAGTGGAGTGGAGTGGAATGGAAAGGAATGGAATGGAATGGAATTGAATCAAATGGAATGGAATGGAAAGCAATGGAATGCAATGGAGTGGACTGGAATGGAGGTGAATGGGAAGGAATGGAATGAAGTTGAGAGGAGAGGAGAGGAGTGGAGAAGAGTGGATTGATGTGGAATGGAATGGAATGGAATGGAATGGATTGGAGTGGAGTTGAGGGGATTATAGTGGAAAAGAATGTAATGGAATGCAATGGAATGGAATGGAATAGATAAAAGTGCTGTGGATTGCAGTGGAGTGCAATGGAGGAGAAAGGAAGGACGTGGAGTGGAGTAGAAGGGAGAGGAATGGAATGTAATTTAATGGAATGGTATGGAATCGAATGGACTGGAAAGGAGGCGAATCAGAAAGAATGGAACGCAGTGGAGTGGAGAGGAGTAGAGTGGAGAAGAGTGGATTTGAATGGAAAGGAATGGAATGGAATGCAATGTATTGGATTGGAGTGGAGTGGATTCTAGCGGAAAAGAGTGGAATGGAATGGAATGGAATGGGAAGGAATGGAATGGAATGGAGTGGATAAAAGTGCAGGGGAGTTCAGTGGAGTGGAGTGGAGAAGAGAGGAAGAGAGTGGACTGCAAAGGAATGGAGGGGAATGGAAAGGAATGGAATGGTATGGATTGGAATGGAAAGGAAAAAAGTGCAGTGGTGTGCAGTGGAGTGGACTGGAGAAGAAAGGAAGGGAGTGGAGTGGAACGGAGTGGAATGGAATGGAAATGAATGGAAAGGAATGAAATGGAGTAGACTGGAATGGAGGCGAATGGGAAGGAATGGAATGCAGTGGAGTGGAGGTGAGAAGGGTGTATTTGAATGGAATGGAATGGAATGGAATGGATTGGAGTGGAGTGGGGTGGATTCTAATGGAAACCATTGGAATGGAATGGAATGGAATAGAATGGAATGGAAAGGAATGGAATGGAATGGAATGGAATTTAATGGAATGGAATGGATTGGAATAGAAAAAAATGAAGTGAAGTGTAGTGGAGTGCAATGGAGAAGAAAGGAAGGGAGTGGAGTGGAGCAGAATGGAGTGGAATTGAATGGAAAAGAATGGAATGGAATGGAATGGACAGCAATGGAGGCGAATTGGAAGGAAAGCAATGCAGTGGAGTGGAGAAGGGTGGTTATGATTTGAATGGAATGGAATGGATGGCAGTGAAGTGGAGTGGAATCGAGTGGAATAGAATGGAAAGGAATGGAATGGAATGGAATGGAAAAAAGTGCAGTGTAGTGGAGTGGAGTGGAATGTAGAAGAAAGGAAGGGAGTGGAGTGTAATGGAGTGGAAAGAAATAGAATGGTATTTAATGGAATGAAATGAAGTGGACTGGAATGGAGCCGAATGGAAAGAGTGGAATTCAGTGGAGTGGAGAGGAGTAGAATGGAGAAGAGTGGATTGGAATGGAATGGAATGGAATGGAATGGAATGGAATGTACTGGAGTGGAGTGGAGTGGATTCCAGGGGAAAAGAACGGAATGGAATGGAATGGAATGGAATGGAATGGAATAGAATGGAATGGAATGGAAAAAAGTGCAGTGGAGTGCAGCGGAGTGGAAGGTAAAAGAAAGGAAGAGAGTGGAGTGTAGTGGAATGGAGGGGAATGGAAAGGAATAGAGTGTTATCCATTGGAACGGAATGGAATGGAATAGAAAAAAGTACAGTGGAGTGCAGTGGAGTGGAATGGAGAAGAAAAGAAGGGAGTGGAGTGGAGTAGAATGGAGTGGAATGGAATGGAAAAGAATGGAAAGGAATATAATGGAAAGGAATGGAATGAAATGGAATGGAATAGAGTAGACTGGAATGGAGGCAAATGGGAAGGATTGGAATGCAGTGTAGTGGAGAGGAGTGGAGTGGAGAAGAGTGGATTTGAATTGTATGGAATGTAATGGAATGGAATGGAATGGAATGTGAAAAAGTGCAGTGGAGTGCAGTGGAGTGGAATGCAGAAGAAAGAAAGGGACTGGAGTGGAGTGGAGTGGAATGTAGGGGAATGGCAAGAAATGGAATGGAATGTTATGGAATGGAATGGAATGCAATGGAGTGGACTGGAATGGAGGCAAATGGGAAGGTATGTATTGCACTGGAGTGGAGAGGAATGCAGTGGACAAGGGTGGATATGATGTGAATTGAATGGAATGGAATGGATTGGAGCAGAGTGAAGTGGATTCTAGTGGAAAAGAGAAGAATGGAATGTAATGGAATGAAAAGGTATGGAATGGATTCGAAAGGGAATGAATGGAATGGATAAAATTTCATTGGAGTACAGTGGAATGGAATGGAGAAGAAAGGAATGGACTGGAGTGTAGTGGAATGGAGTGGAATGGAATGGAGTAGAATGGAACGGAATGGAGTGGAAGGGAATGGAATGGATTTGAATGGAATGAAATGGAATTGAATGGAATGCAATGGAATGGATTGGAAGGGAGTGAACTGGAATGGAGGTGAATGGAATAGAATGGAATGCAGTGGAGTGGATAGGAGTGCGGTGTAGAAGAGTGGATTGAAATTGAATGCAATGCAGTGGAGTGGAATGGATTGGAGTAGAGTGGAGTGGATTCAAGGCGCAAAGAATGGAAAGGAATGGAATGGATTGCAAAGGAATGGAGTGGAATGGAATGGAATGTAATAGAGGGGAGTAGAATGGAGGCGAATGGGAAGTAATGGAATGAAGTGGAGTGCAGAGGAGTGGAGTGGAGAAGAGTGAATTTGAATGGACTGAAATGAAGCAGAGTGCAGTGGAGTGGATTCTAGCGGAAAAGAATGGAATGGAATGGACAGGATTGGAATGGAAGGGAGTGGACTGGTATGGAGGCTAATGGGAAGAATGGAATGCAGTGGAGTGCACAAGGGTGGATATTATGTGAATGGAATGGAATGGAATGGATTGGAGCAGAGTGAAGTGGATTCTAGTGGAAAAGAGTGGAATGGAATGGAATGAAATGGAATGGAATAGAATGGATTCGAAAGGGAATGAATGGAATGGAAAAAATTGCAGTGGAGTGCAGTGGAATGAAATGGAGAAGAAAGAAAAGAATGGAGTGAAGTGGAATGGAGTGGAATGGATTGGAGTAGAATGGAAAGGAATTGAATGGAATGGAGTTGAAATGAATGGAATAGAATTGAGTGGAATGGAAGGCAATGGAATGGAAGGCAATGGAATGGAATGGAAGGGAGTGAACTGGAATGGAGGTGAATGGAAAGCAATGGAATGCAGTGGAGTGGAGAGGAGTGCAGTGGAGAAGAGAGGATTTGAATTGAATGGAATGGAGTGGAATGGAATGGATTGGAGAGTAGTGGAGTGGATTCAAGGTGAAAAGAATGGAATTGGATGGAATGGATTGGAAAGGAATGGAGTTGAATGGAATGGAATGGAATGGAATAGAGAGGACTGGAATGGAGGCGAATTGGAAGGAATGGAATGCATTGGAGTGGAGAGGAGTGGAGTGGAGAAGAGTGAATTTTAATGGAATGAAATGAAGCGGAGTGGAGTGGAGTGGATTCTATTGGAAAAGAATGGAATGGAATGGAATGGAATGGAACGGAACGGAACGGAATGGAATGGAAAAAAGTGCAGTGGAGTGTAGTGTAGTTGAATGGAGAAGAAAGGAATGGAGTGGAATGGAGTGTTATGTCGTGGAATGGAATGGAATGGAGTGGACTGGAATGGAATGGAATGAAAATTAATGGAATGGAATGGAAGGGAAAGAAAAAAGGACAGTGGAGTGAAGTGGAGTTGAATAGATAAGAAAGGAAGGGAGTGGATTGGCGTGGAATAGAGTGGAATGGAATGGAAAGGAAGGGAATGGAATGTAGTGCACTGGAATGGAGGCGAATTGTAAGGAATGGAATACAGTGGAGTGGAGACGAGTGGAGTTGAGAAAGAGTGGATTGCAATTTAATGGAATGGAATGCAATGGAATGGAATGGAGTCTAGTGGATTGAAGTGTATCCGAATTGAATGGAATGGAGAGGAGTGTAGTGGAGTGGAGTAGAATGGGAAGTAATTGAATGGAGTGGAGTGGAGTGGAGGGGAGTGGAGTGGAGCGTAGTAGAGAGGAATCAGGTGGAATGGATTGGAATGGAATGCAGTGGAATGGAATCAAGTTGCATGCAGTGGAATGGAATGGAATGGAATGGAAAGGAAAAACTGCATTGGAGTGCAGTGGAGTGAAATGGAGTAGAAAGGAAGGGAGTGGGGTGGAGTGCAATGGAGAAGAATGGAAAAGAATGGAATGGAATGCAGGCAAAAAGGAAGGAATGGAAAGCAGAGTTTGGAAAGGAATGTAGAGAAGAGTGGATTTGAATTGAAGGGAAAGGAATGGAATGGATTGGAGGGGAGTGGAGTAGATACTAGTGGAAAAGAAGGGATTGGAATGGAATGGAAAGGAATGGAAACGAATGGAATGGAATCGCATGGAATGGAATCGAATGGAGTGCCATGGAATGGAATGGAATGCAATGGAAAGGAATGGAATGGAAAAAAGTGATGTGGAGTGCAGTGGAGTGGAATGGAGAAGGAAGGAACGGAGTGGGGTGGAGTGCAATGGAGAGGAATGGAATGGAATTGACTGGAATGGAAGTGAAAGAGAAGGAATGGAATGCAGTGTTTGGAAAGGAGTGTAGAGATGAGTGAATTTGAATTGAAGTGAATGGAATGGAATGGATAGGAGGGGAGCGGAGAGGATTCTAGTGGAAAAGTAACAAATGGAATGGAATGGAATGGAATGGAATGGAATCGTATGGAATGGAATGGAATGCAATGGAAAGGAATGGAATGGAATGGAATGGAATGGAATGGAATGGAATGGAATGGAACGGAATGGAAAAAAGTGCAGTGGAGTGCAGTTGAGTGGAATAGAGAAGAAAGGAAGGGAGTGGATTGGGGTGGAATGGAGGGGAATGGAATGGAGAATAAAGGAAGGGAGTGGATTGGGGTTGAATGGAGGGGAATGGAATGGAATTGAATGAAATGGAATGGAATGGAAAGGAAAAAAGTGCTGTGGAGTGCAGTGGAGTGCAATGGAAAAGAAAGGAAAGGAGCCAGGCGTGGTGGATCACGCTTGTAATCCCTGCACTTTGAGAGGCTGAGGCAGGCGGATCACGAGGTTAGGAGATCGAGACCACGGTGAAACACCGTCTCTACTAAAAATACAAAAAAAATTAGCCGGGCGTGGTGGCCAGCGCCTGTAGTCCCAGCTACTCGGAGAGGCTGAGGCAGGAGAATGGCGTGAACCCAGGAGGCAGAGGTTGCAGTGAGCCGAGATCGCACCACTGCACTACAGCCTGGGTGACAGAGCGAGACTCCATCTCAAAAAAAAAAAGGAAATCGGTGGAGAGGAGTGGACTGGAGTGGAATGGAATGGAATGAAATGCAATGGAAAGGAATGGAAAGGAGTGGACTGGAATGGAGGCAAATTGGAAGGAATGGAATGCAGTGGAGTAGAGGGGAGTGGTGTGGAAAAGAGTGGATTTGAATTCAATGGAATGGAATGGATCGGAGAGGACTGGAGTGGATTCAATACGAAAAGAATGGAATGGAATGGAATGGAAAGGAATGGAATGGAATGCAATGGAATGGAATGGAATGGAAAAAATTGCAGGGGAGTGTAGTGTAGTGGAATGGAGAAAAAAGGAAGGCAGTGGAGTGGAGTGGAATGGAGTGGAAGGGAAGGGAATCTAATGGAATGGAGTGGAAAAGAATGGAGGTGAATGGGAAGGAATGGAATCCAGTGGACTGGAGAGGAGTGGAGTGCAGAAGAGTGGATTTGAATGGAATGGAATGGAATGGAATGGATTGGAGTGGAGTGGAGTGGATTCTAGTGGGAAAATATGGAACGGAATGGAATGGATTGGAATGGAATGGATTGGAATGGAAAAACTGGCAGTGGAGTGTAGTGGTGTCGAATGAGAAGAAAGGAAGGGAGTGTAGTGGAGTGGAAAGGAGTGCATTGAAATGGAATGGAAAGGAATGGAATGGAATAGATTGGAGTGGAGTAGAAAAGATTCCAGTGAAAAAGAATGGAAGGGAATGGAAAGGAATGGAATGGAATGGTATGGAAAGGAATAGAATGGAGTGGATAAGAATGGAATGGAATGTAAAAAACTTCAGTGCAGTGCAGTAGAGTGGAATGGAGAAGAAAGGAAGAGAGTGGAGTGCAGTGGAATGGAGGGTAATGGAAAGGAATGGAATGGAATGGAATGGGAAAAAGTGCAGTGGAATATTCTGGAGTGTACTGGGGAAGAAAAGAAGGGATTGGAGTGGAGTGGAATGGAATGGAATGGAATGCAGTGGAGTGGAGAGGAGTGGAGTGGGGAAGAGTGGATTTGAATGGAATGGAATGGATTGGAGAGGAGTGGAGTGGATTCAATATGAAAAGAATGGAATGGAATAGAATGGAATGGAATGGAATGGAATGGAATGGAATGGAATGGAAAGGAATGGAATGGAATGGAATGGAAAAAAATGCAGTGGATTGCAGTGTAGTGGAATGGAGAAGAAAGGAAGGGAGTTGAGTGAAGTGGAATGGAGTGGAAGGGAATGGAATCGGATGGAATGGAGTGGAAAAGAATGGAGGTGAACGGGAAGGAATGGAATCCAGTGGACTGGAGACGAGTGGAGTGGAGAATGGATTTGAATTGAATGGAATGGAACGGAATGTATTGGAGTGGAGTGGAATGGATTCCAGTGGAAAAGTACGGAATGAAATGGAATGGAATGGAAAAACTGGCAGTGGAGTACAGTGGTATGGAATGGAGAAGAAAGTAAGGGAGTGTAGAGGAGTGGAATGGAGTGCATTGAAATGGAATGGAATGGAATGGATTGGAGTGGAGTGGAGTGAATTCTAGTGGAAAAGAATGGAAGGGAATGGAAAGGAATGGAATGGAAAGGAATGGAAAGGAATGGAATGGAATGGAATGGAATGGAAGGGAAGGTAAAAAAGTTCAGTGCAGTGCAGTGGAGTGGAATGGAGAAGAAAGGAAGAGAGTGGAGTGCAGTAGAATGGATTGTAATGGAAAGGAATGGAATGGAATGGAGAAAAGTGCAGTTGAATATTCTGGAGTGTAATGGAGAAGAAAGGAAGGGAGTGGAGTGGAGTGGAATGGAATGGAATGGAATGGAGTGGAAAAAAGTGCAGTGGAGTGTAGTGTAGTTGAATGGATTGGAACGGATTGGAATGGAATGTTAGGGAGTGGAATGGAATGGAATGGATTGGAACGGAATGGAGGAAACTGGAATGGAGTCGAAAGGAAAGGAATGGAATACAGTGGATTGGAAAGGAGTGACGTGGAGTAGAGTGCATTTTAATTGAATGGAATGGAATGGAATGGAAAGGAATGGAATGGAATGGAATGGAATGGAAAAAAATGCAGTGGATTGCAGTGTATTGGAATGGAGAAGAAAGGAAGAGAGTTGAGTGAAGTGGAATGGAGTGGAAGGGAATGGAATCGGATGGAATGGAGTGGAAAAGAATGGAGGTGAACGGGAAGGAATGGAATCCAGTGGACTGGAGACGAGTGGAGTGGAGAAGAGTGGATTTGAATTGAATGGAATGGAACGGAATGTATTGGAGTGGAGTGGAATGGATCCTAGTGGAAAAGTACGGAATGGAATGGAA
This sequence comes from Nomascus leucogenys, assembly GCF_006542625.1. Classification (NCBI taxonomy): domain Eukaryota; kingdom Metazoa; phylum Chordata; class Mammalia; order Primates; family Hylobatidae; genus Nomascus; species Nomascus leucogenys. The sequence goes on along the minus strand of NW_022096634.1, from coordinate 271,000 downwards.
TGGAATGGAGTGGAATGGAAAAACTGGCAGTGGAGTACAGTGGTATGGAATGGAGAAGAAAGTAAGGGAGTGTAGAGGAGTGGAATGGAGTGCATTGAAATGGAATGGAATGGAATGGAATGGATTGGAGCGGAGTGGAGTGAATTCTAGTGGAAAAGAATGGAAGGGAATGGAAAGGAATGGAATGGAAAGGAATGGAAAGGAATGGAATGGAATGGAATGGAAGGGAAGGTAAAAAAGTTCAGTGCAGTGCAGTGGAGTGGAATGGAGAAGAAAGGAAGAGAGTGGAGTGCAGTAGAATGGATTGTAATGGAAAGGAATGGAATGGAATGGAGAAAAGTGCAGTTGAATATTCTGGAGTGTAATGGAGAAGAAAGGAAGGGAGTGGAGTGGAGTGGAATGGAATGGAATGGAATGGAGTGGAAAAAAGTGCAGTGGAGTGTAGTGTAGTTGAATGGATTGGAATGGATTGGAATGGAGTGTTAGGGAGTGGAATGGAATGGAATGGATTGGAACGGAATGGAGGAAACTGGAATGGAGTCGAAAGGAAAGGAATGGAATACAGTGGATTGGAAAGGAGTGACGTGGAGTAGAGTGCATTTTAATTGAATGGAATGGAATGGAATGGATTGGAGTGTAGAGGAGTGGATTCTTGTGGAAGAGAATGGAAAGGAATGGAATTGAACAGAATGGAATGGAATGGAATGGAATGGATTGGAATGTATTGCAGTGTATTTGAATTGAATGGTATGAAGAGGAGTGTAACGTAGTGGAGAGGAATGGGAAGAAATGGAATGGAGTGGGGAGGAGTGGAGTAGAGTGGAGTGGAGGGTAGTACAGTGGAATCAGGTGGAATGGATTGGAATGGAATAGAACGTTATTTAATGGAATGCAGTGGATTGGAATTGAGTTGCATGGAATGGAATGGAATGGAATAGAATGGAAAAAAGTGCACTGCAGTGCAGTGGAGTGGAATGGAGAAGAAAGGCAGGGAGTGGAGTGGATTGCAACGGTGTGGAATGGAATGGAATTCAATGGAATGGATTGGAATGGAATGGAATGGACTGGAATGGAGGCACATGTGAAGGAATGGAATGCAGAGTTTGGAGAGCAGTGTAGAGGAGAAAAGTGGATTTTAATTGAAGGGAATGGAATGGAATGGATTGGAGGGTAGTGGAGTAGATTCTAGTGGAAAAGAAGGGAATGTAAAGGCATGGAGTGCGACGGAATGGAATGGTATCGCATGGAATAGAATGGAATGGAGTGGAATACAATGGAATGGAATGGACTGCAATAGAAAGAAAGGGAATGGAATGGAATGGAATGGAATGGAATGGAATGGAAAAAAGTGCAGTGGAGTGCAGTTGAGTGGAATGGAGAAGAAAGGAAGGGAGTGGATTGGGGTGGAATGGATGGGAATGGAATGGAATGGAATGGAATTGAATCAAATTGAAAAATGTGCTGTGGAGTGCAGTGGATTGGAATGGAGAAGAAAGGAAGGGAATGGGGTGGAGTGCAATGGAGTGGAATGGAATGGAGTGGAATTGAACAGATTGGAATGGATTGTAATGGAATGGAGTGGACTGCAATGGAGGCGAATGGGAAGCAATGGAATGCAGTGGATCAGAGAGGAGTGGTGTGGAGAAGAGGGGATTTGAATTCAATGGAATGGAATGGAATGGAATGCATTGGATTGGAGTGGAGTGGAGGGCGGAGAATGGAATTTAATGGAAAGTAATGGAATGGAATACAATACAATGGAACGGAATGAAAAGGAATGGAATGGAGTGGAGTGGAGTGTATTGGAAAGGAATGGAATGGAGAGGGGTGGATTGCAGTGGAGTGGAAAGGAAAGGAAAGAAATGGTATGCAATAGATTGTAGTGGAATGGAGGGCATTAGAGTGGATTCACGTAGAATGGAAGGGAATGGAATGGAATGGAATGAAATGGAATGCCGTGCTTTTGAGTGGAGTTGCATGGAGGGGAATGGAATGGAATGGAATGGAATGGAATGGAATGGAATGGAATGGAATGGAATTCAATGGAATGGAATTCAACGGAATGGAATGGATAGGAAAAAAGTGCAGCGGAGTGCAGTATACTGGAATGGAGAAGAAAGGAATTTAGTGGAGAGGAGTGGAACAGAGTGGTATGGAAAGGAATGGAATGGACTGAAATGCAGGCGAATGGGAAGGAATGGAATGCAGTGGAGTGGAGAGGAGTGCAGTGGAGAAGAGTGCATTTGAATTGAATGGAATGGAATGCAATGGAATGGAATGGAATGGGAAAAAGTGCAGTGGAGTGCAGTGCAGTGGAATGGAGAAGAAAGGAAGGGAGTAGAGTAGTATGGAATGGAGTGGAATGGAATGGAATGGAATGGAATGGAGTCGACTGTAATGGAGGTGAATGGGAAGGAATGGAATGTAGTGGAGTGGAGAGGAGTGGAGTGGAGAAGAGAAGATATGAATTGAATGGAGTGTAATGAAATGAAATGGAATGGCATCGAGTGCAGTGGAGTGCAGTGTATTGGAATTGAATTTTCTGCAAGGGAGTGTAGTGGAGTGGAGCGGGATGGGAAGGAAAGGAATGGAGTGCAGTGGGGTGGAGAGGAGTGGAGTGGAGGGTAGTAGAGTGGATTCAGGTGTAAGGGATTGGAATGGAATAGAATGGAAAGGAATTGAATGCTGTGGATTGGAATGGAGTTGCTTGGAGTGGAATGGAATGGAATGGAATGGAATGGAAAAATGTGCACTGGAGTGCATTGGAGTGAAATGTAGAAGAAGGTAAGGGAGAGGGGAGGAGTGCAGTGGAGTGGAAGGGAATGGAAAGGAATGGAATGAACTGGAATGGAGGCGATAGGGAAAAAATGGTACACAGAGATTGGAGACGAGTGTGGTGGAGAAGAATGGATTTGAATGGAATGAAATGAAATAGAATGGATTGGAGTGGAGTGGAGTAGATTCTAGGGGAAATGAAGAGAATGGAATGGAAAGGAATGGAATGGAATGGAGTGGAATAGAATGGAAAAAAGTGCAGTGGAGGGTAGATGAGTGGAATGGAGAAGAAAGGAAGGGAGTGGAATGGAGTGTTATAGAGTGGAATGGAAGGGAACGGAAAGGAATGGAATGGAATGGAATGGAATGGAATGGAATGGCATGGAATATAATGGGATGGAAAGGAATGGAATGGAAAGGAATGCAATTTACTGGAATGGAGGCGGATGGGAAGGAATGGAATACAGTGGAATGGAGAGGAGTAGAGTGCAGAAGAGAAGATTTCAATTGAATGCAATGGAAAAAAACTGCAGCGGAGTGTAGTGTAGTTGACTGGAGAAGAAAAGAAGGGAGTGGAGTGGAGTGGAATGGAGTGAAATGGAATGGCATGGAATGGAATGGAATGCAATGGAATGGAATGGAATGGAATGGAATGAAGTGGACTGGAATGGAGGCGAATGGGAAGGAATGCAATGCAGTGGAGTGGAGAGGAGTGGAGGGGAGAAGAGTGGATTTCAATTTAATGGAATGGAATGCAATGGATTGGAGTGGAGTGAAGTTGAGTGGATTCTAGGGGAAAAGAATGTAATGTGAAGTAATGTAGTGGAATGGAATGGAATGGAATGGAATGGAAAGGAAAGGAATGGAAAGGAATGGAATGGAATGGAATGAAATGTAATGGATTGGAATGGAGGGTATTGGAATGAAGGCGAAAAGGAAGGAATGGAATGCATTGGAGTGGAGAGGATTGGAGTGGAGAAGAGGGGATTTGAATTGAATGGAAAGGAATGCAAAGAAATGGAATGGAATGGAACGTAGTGGAGTGGAGTGCAGCATATTGGAATTGAATGGTATGGAGAGGAGTGTAGTGTAGTGGAGTGGAATGGGAAGGAATGGAGAGGAGTGGAGTGGAGTCGAGTGGAGTGGAGGCTAGTAGAGTGGATTCAGGTGGAATTGATTGGAATTGAATAGAACGGAATGGAATCGAATGCAGTGGATTGGAATGGAGTTGCGTGGAGTGGAAAAGATTGGAATGGATTGAAATAGGAAGGGAATGAAATGGAATGGAATGGAATGGAATGGAAGGGAAGGGAATGGAGTGGAATGGAATGGAATTTAATGGAGGGTATTGGAATGGAATGGAATGGACGGGAATGGAATGGAATGGAATGGAAAGGAAAAAAGTGCATTGATGGTTAGCGGGGTGGAATGCAGAAGAAAGGAAGTGAGTGGACTGGAGTGGAATGCAGTAGAATGGAGTGGAAAGGAATAGAATTCAGTGGATAGGAATGGAGGTGAATGGGAAGAAATGGATTGCAGTGGAGTGGAGAGATGTGTAGTGGAGAAGAGTGGATTTGAACTGAATGGAATGGAATGGAATGGATTGGAGTGGAGTGGAGTGAATTCTATTGGAAAATAATGGAAAAGAATGCAATGGAAAGGAATGGATTAGAATGGAATGGAATGTAAAATTGTGCAGTGCAGTGAAGTGGAGTGGAATGGAGAAGAAAGGACGAGAGGGGAGGGCAGTGGAATGGAGGGTAATGGATTGGAATGGAACGGAATGGAATGGAAAAAAATGGAGTGGAATGTTGTGAAGTGTAATGGAGTAGAAAGGAAGGGAGTGGAGTGGAGTGGAATGGAATGGAAAGGAATGAAATGGAGTGGACTGGAATGGAGGCGAATGAAAGGAATGGAATGCAGTGGAGTGGAGAGGAGTGGAGTGGAGAAGAGTGGATTTGAATGGAATGGAATGGAATGGAATAGATTGGAGTGGAATTGAGTGGATTCTATTGGAAAACAATGGAATGGAATGGAATGGAACGGAATGGAATGGAATGGAATAAAATGGAATGGAATGGAAAGGAATGGAATGGAATGGAATGGATTCAAATGGAAAAAAGACCAGTGGAGTTTAGTGCAGTGGAATGGAGAAGAAAGGAAGGGAGTGGAGTGGAGTGGAACAGAGTGGAAGGGAATGGAATGGAATGTAGTGGACAGGAATGGAGGGGAATGGGAAGGAATGGAATGACGTGGAGTGGAGAATGGTGGATATGATTTGAACGGAATGGAATGGAATGCAATGGATTGGAGTGAAGTAGACTGGAATCTAGTGGAAAAGAATGGAAGGGAATGGAATGGAATGGAATAGAATGGAAAAAAAGTGCAGTGGAGTGCAGTGGAGTGGAATCGAGAAGAAAGGAAAGGAGTGTAGTGTAGTGTAATGGATTGGAAAGAAATAGAATGGTATTTAATGTAATGAAACGGAGTGGACTGGAATGGAGCCGAATGGGAAGAATGGAATACAGTGCAGTGGAGAACAGTGGAGTGCAGTAGATTGGATTTGAATGGAATGGAATGGAATGGAAAGTATTGGAGTGGAGTGGAGTGGATTCTAGGGGAAAAGAATGGAATGGAATGGAAAGGAATGGAATGGAGTGGAAAGGAATGGAATGGAATGGAATGGATGGGAATAGGATGGAATAGAACGGAAAAAATTTCAGTGGAGAGCAGTGGAATGGAATGGAGAAGAAAGGAAGTGAGTGGAGTGGAGTGAAATGTAGTGGAATGGCATGGAATGGAATGGAACGGTAAGGAATGGAATGGAATGCAATGGAGTGGACTTGAATGCAGGCAAATGGGAAGGTATGGATATCACTGGAGTGGAGAGGAATGGACTGGAGAAGAGTGGATTTGAATGGAATGGAAAGGAATGGAGTGGAGTGGAATGGATGCTAATGGAATGCAGTGGGGTGGAGAGGAGTGTAGTGGAGAGGAGTGGACATGAATTGAATGGAATGGAATGGAATGGATTGAAGTGGAGTGGAGTGAATAGAATAGAATAGAATGGAATGGAATGGAATGGAATGAAATGGAATGGAAATGATTTGAAAGGGAAGGAATGGAATGGAAAAAATTGCAGTGGAGTGCAGTGGAGTGGAATGGAGAAGAAAGGAAGGGAATGGAGTGGAGTGGAATGGAATGGAATGGAATAGAATGGAAAGGAATGGTTTGGAGTGGAGTTGAGTGGTTTCAACATGAAAAGAATGGAATGGAAAGGAATTGAAGTGAAAGGAAAGGAATGAAATGGAATGGAATGGAATATAATGGAATGGAATGGAATGGAATGGAATAAAATGCAGTGGAGTGTAGTGGAGTGGAATGGAGAAGAAAGGAAAGGAGTGGAGTGCAATGGAATGGAGTGAAAAGAACTGGAGTGGAAAGGAATGGCATGGAAAGGAAAGGAATTGAATGGAGAGGAATGGAATGGAATGGAATGCCATGGAATGGAATGGAATGGAGTGGAGTGGAATGGAATGGAATGCAATGGAATGGAATGGAATGGAATGGAATGGACTGTACTGGACGGGAGGCGAATGGGAAGGAATGGAATGCAGTGGTGTGGAGAGGAGTGGAGAGCAGCAGAGACTATTTGAATTGAATGGAAGGGAATGAAATGGAATGGAGAGAACAGGAATGGAGCCAAATAGAAAGGAATGGAATGCCGTAGAGTGGAGAAGGGTGGATATTATTTGAATGGAATGGAATGGAATGGAATGGAATTGAAGAAAGTGCAGTGGAGTGGAATGGAGAAGAAAGGAAGAGAGTGGAGTGCAGTGGAAAAGATGGGAATGGAAAGGAATGGAATGGCATGGATTGGAGTGGAATGGAATGGAAAGGAAAAAAGTGCAGTGGAGGCCAGTGGAATGGAATGGAGAAGGAAGGAAGGGAGTGGAGTGGAGTGGAATTGAGTGGAATGGAATGAAAATGAATGGAATGGAATGGAATGGAGTGGAGTGGAATGGAGGCGAATGGGAAAGAATGGAATGCACTGGAGTGGAGAGGAGTGGAATGGAGAAGAGTGGATTTGAATTGAATGGAATTGAATGGAATGGATTAGAGCGGAGTTGAGTGGATTTTATTGGAAAACAATGGAATGCAATGGAATGGAATGGAAGGGAATGGAATGGAATGGAACGAAATGGTAAAACGTGCAGTGGAGTGCAGTGGAGGAGAAAGGACGAGAAAGGAAGGGAGTGTACACGAGTGGAATGTAGTGGAATGGCATGGAATGGTATGGAATGGAAAGGAATGAAATGGTGTGAACTGGAATGGAGGCAAACGGGAAGGTAGGGAAAATACTGGAGAGGAGAGGAATGGAGTGGAGAAGAGTGGATTTGAATGGAATGGAATGCAATGGAATGGAATGGAATGGAATGGAACGGTGTGGAGTGGAATGGAGGCAAAAGGAAAAGAATGGAATGCAGTGGAGTGGAGAGGAGTGGAGTGCAGAAGAGTGGATATGAATTGAAAGGAATGGAATGGAATGTATTGGAGTGGAGTGGAGGGGATTCTAGTGGAAAATGATGGAATGGAATGGAAAAGAATGGAATGGAATGGAATGGATTGGAGTGGAGTGGAGTGGAGTGGATTCTAGTGGAAAAGAATGGAATGGAATGGAATGGAATGGAATGGAATGGATTGGAAGGGAATGGATTCGAATGGGAAGGAATGGAAGGGAAAAAATTGCCGTGGAGTGCACTGGAGTGGAATGGAGAAGAAAGGAAGGGATTGGAGTGGAATGGAATGGAGTGGAATGGAATGGAGTGGAAAGGAACGGAATGGATTGGAATGGAAAGGAATTCAGTGGAATGGAATGGAACGGAACGGAACGGAATGGAATGGAATGGAATGCAATGGAATGGAATGGAAGGGAGTGAACTGGAAATGGAGGAAAATGGAAAAACTTGGAATGCAGTGGATTGGAGAGGAGTGGAGTGGAGAAGTGTGGTCCTGAATTGAGTGGAATGGAATGTAATGGAATGGATTGAAGTGGAGTGGAGTGGATTCAAGACCAAAAGAATGGAATAGATGGAATGGAATGGATTGGAAAGGAATGGAAAGGAATGGAATGGAATGGAATGGAATTGAACGGAATGGAATGGAAATAAATGGAATGGAATTGAATGGAATGTAATGGAATGAAAAGGAATGGAATGAAATGGAATGGAATGGAAAGGAATGGAATCGAATGGAATGGAAGAAAATACAGTGGTGTGTAGTTGAGTGGAATGGAGAAGAAAGGAAGGGAGTGCAGTGGAATTTATTGTAAAGAACTGGAGTGGAAAGGAATGGAATGGAATGGAATGTAGTGGACCAGAATGGAGGCCAATGGGAAGGAATGAAATGCAGTGGAGTAGAGAGGAGTAGAGGAGAGAAGTGTGGATTTGAATAGAAAGGAATGGAATGGAATGGATTGGAGTGGAATGGAGTGAATTCTAGTGGAAAAAAATGGAATGGAATGGAAGAGAATGAATTGGAATGGAAGGGAATGGACCAGAATGCAATGGAAAGGAATGGAATGGTATGGACTGGACTCGAATGGAGGCCAAAGGGAAGGATTGGAATGCAGTGGAGTGGAGAGGAGTGGAGTGGAGAAGCGTGGATTTCTATTGACAGGACTGCAATGATATGGAATGGAATAGAATGGAATAGAATGGAATGCAGTGGATTGGATTTGTGTTGCATGGAGGAGAATGGAATGGAAGGGAATGGAATGCAATGGATTGGAATGGAATAGAATGAAATGGAATGGAATGGAAAGGAATGCTATGCCATGGAATGGAATTGAATGGAGAAAAGCGCAATGGAGTGCAGTGGAGAGGAATGGAGAAGAAAGGAAGGGAGTGGAGTAGAGTGGAATAGAGTGAAATAGAGTGAAATGGAATGGAATATAAGGGAATGGAATGGAAAGGATTGAAATGGAATGGAGGCGAATTGGAAGGAATGAAATGCAGTAGAGTAGAGAGGAGTGGAGTGGAGAATAGTGGATTTGAACTGAATGGAATGGAATGGAATTACTGGAATGGAGTGGAGTGGATTCTAGTGGAAAAGAATGCAAAGGAATGGAATGGAATGGAATGGGATGGAATGGAATGGAATGCAATGGAATGAAATGCAGTGGAATGGAATGGAATGGGGCGGAATGGAATGGAATGGAATGGAATGCACCGGAATGGAGTTGACTGGGAAGGAAAGGAATGCAGTGGAGTGGAGAGGAGGGGAGTGGAGAAGAGTGGATTTGAATTCAATGGAATGGAATACAATGGAACGGGATGGAATGGAATGTAATGCGGTGGACTGGAGTGGAATGGATTGGAGTCGAATGGTAAGGAATGGAAAGTAATGGAGTGGAATGGAATACAATGGAAAGGAATGAAAAGGAATGGAATGGAATGGAATGGAATGGAGTGCAGTGTATTTGAAATGAATAGAATGGAGGTGAGTGTAGTGGAGAGGAGTGGAATGGGAAGGAATGCAGTGCAGTGGACTGGAGAGGAGTAGAGTGGACAACAGTAGATTTCAATTGAATGGAATGGAATGTAATGGATTGGATTGAAGAGGAGTGCATTCCAGTGAAAAGAATGTAATCGAATGGAATAGAATAGAATGGAATGGAATGGAATGGAATGGAGTGGAATGGAATGGAATGGAATGGAGGGGAATGGAATGGAATGGAGGGGAATGGAATGGAAAACAATGGAATGCAATGCAATGCAAAGGAATAGAATGGAATGGAAAAAAGTGCATTGGAGCACAGAGGATAGGTACAGAGAAGAAAGGAAGGGAGTGTAGTTGAGTGGAATGGATTGGAATGGAATGTGATGGAATGGAATAGAATGGAAAGGAATGGAATGGAATGGAGGGGAACGGAATGCAAGCGAATGGGAAGGAATGGAATGCAGTGGTGTGGAGAGGAGTGGAGTGCAGAAGAGTCGATTTGAATTTAATGGAATGGAATGGAATGGATTAGAATGGAATGGAATGGAATGGAATAACAGTGTGGACTTTAAGGGAGGGGAACGGGAAGGAATGGATTGCAGTAGAGGGGAGAGGAGTGGAGTGGAGAAGATTGGATAACAATTGAATGGAATGGAATGGAATGGATTGGAGTGGAGTGGAGTGGATTCTCTTGGAAAAGAATGGAAGGGAATGAAATGAAATGGAATAGAATGGAATGGAATGGAGGAAACTGGAATGTAGGGGAATGGGAAGGAAAGGAATACAGTGGATAGGAGAGGAGTGGAATGGGGTAAGTGCATTTGAATTGAATGGAATGGAATGGATTGGAATGTAGTGGAGTGGATTCTAGTATAAAAGAATGGAATGGAATGGAGTGGAATGAATGGAAAGGAAAGGAATGGAATGGAAAGGAATGGAATGAATGGAATGGAATGAAATGGAATGGAAAGGAATGGAATGGAATGCAATTGAAAAAAGTGAAGTGGAGTGGAATGGAGGGGTATGGAAAGGAATGGAATGGTATGGATTGGAATGGAATGGAAAAAAGTGCAGTAGAGTGCAGTGGATAGGAATGGAGAAGATCGGAAGGGAGTGGAGTGCAAAGGAGAAAAATGGAATGGAAATGAAAGTAATGTAATGTAATGGAATGCAACAGAATGGAATGGAATGGAGAGGACGGTTATGGAGGCTAACGGGAAGGAACGGAATGCAGTGGAGTGGAGAGGAGTGGAGTGGAAAAGAGTGGATTTGAATTGAATGGATTGGAATGGAATGGATTGGAGTGGAGTGGAGTGGATTCTATTGGAAATCAGTAGAATGGAATGGAATGGAAAGGAAAAAAGAGAAGTGGATTGCAGTGGAGTGGAATGGAGAAGAAAGGAAGGGAGTGGAGTGGAGTGCAACGTAGTGGAAAGGCATGGAATGGAATGGAATGGTATGGAATGGAATGCATTGGAATGGAATGCATTGGAATAGAATGCAACGGAGAGGACTGGAATGGAGGCGAATGGGAAGGTGTTGATTACACTGGAGTGAAGAGGATTGGAGTGAAGAGTGGATTTCAAAGGAATGGAATGGAATCGAAAGGAGTGGAGTGGAATGGAGGTGAATAGGAAGGAATGGAATGCAGTGGAGTGGAGAGGAGTGGAGGGGAGAAGAGAGAATTTCAAATGAATGGAATGGAATCCAATGGAAATGAATAGATTGGAGTGGATTGCAGTGTATTGGAATTGAATGGTATGGAGAGGAGTGGAGTGGAGTGAAGTGGAATGGGAAGTAATGGAATGGAGTGGAGTGCAGTGGAGGGTAGAAGAGTGGAATCAGGTGGAATAGATTGGAATGTAAAAGAATGGAATGGAATGGAATCCAGTGGATTGGAATCGAGTTGTGTGGATTGGAATGGAATGGAAAGGAATGGAATGGAATGGAATGGAATGGAGTGGAATGGAATGGAAGAGTGCAGTGGAGTGCAGTGGAGTGGAAAGGAGAAGAAACGAAGGGAGTGGGTGGAGTGCAATGGAGTGGAATGGAATGGAATGGAATTGAAGCAAACGGGAATGTATGGAATGCAGAGTTTGGAAAGGAGTTTAGAGAAGAGTGGATATAAATTGAAGGGAATGCAATGGAATGGATTGGAGGGCAGTGGAATCGATTATTTTGGAAAAGGAGGGAATGGAAAGCAATGGAATGGAATGAAATGGAATGGAATGGAATGGAATTGCATGGAATGGAATGGAATGGAATGGAATTGCATGGAATGGAATGGAATTGCATGGAATGGAATGGAATGCAATGCAATGCAATAGAATGGAAAGCAATGCAATGGAAAGGTGTGGAATGGAATGGAATGGAATGGAAAACAGTGCACTGGAGTGCTGTTGAGTGGAATGGAGAAGAAAGGAAGGGAGTGGTTTCCGGTGAAATGGGTGGGAACGGAATGGAATGGAATGGAAAAAGGTGATGTGGAGTGGGAGTGGAATGGAGAAGAACAGAAGGGAGGGGAGTGGAGTGGAATGGAGTGGAATGGAGTGGAATGGAATGGAATGGAATGGAGTGGAATGGATTGGAATGGAATGGAGTGGAATGGAGTGGAATGGAATGGAATGGAATGGAGTGGAATGGAGTGGAGTGGAATGGAATGGAATGGAGTGAAGTGGAGTGGAGTGGAGTGGAGTGGAATGGAATGGAATGGAATGGAATGCAATGGAATGGAATGCAATGGAATGGAATGGATGGGATTGAACTGGAACGGAGGCGAATGAAAGGAATGGCATGCAGTGGAGTGGAGAGGAGTGGAGTGGAGAAGAGTGGATTTGAATTGAATGGATTGGAATGAATTGGAATGGATTGGAGTGGAGTGGGGTGGATTCAAGAAAAAAAAGAATTGAATGCAATGGAAGGGAATGGAATGGAATGGAATGGAAAAATTGCAGTGGAGTGCAGTGTAGTGGAATGGAGAAGAAAGGAAGGGAGAGGTTTGGAGTGGAATGGAGCGGAATGGAATAGAGTGGACGGGAACGGAGTTAAATGAGAAGAAATGGAATGCAGTGGACTGGAGAAAAGTGGAGTGGATTAGAGTGGATTGGAATGGAATGGAATGGAATGGAGGCGAATGGGAAGGAATTGAATGCAGAGTTTTGAAGGGAGTGTAGAGACGAGTGGATTTGAATTGAAGGGAATGGAAAGGAATGAATTGTAGGGGAGAGGATTAGATTCTAGTGGAAAAGAAGGGTATGGAAAGAATGAAATGGAATGGACTGGAATTGAATGGAATGGAATGGAATAGAATCGCATGGAATGGAATGGAATTCAATGGAAAGGGATGGAATGGAATAGAATGGAATAGAAAAATTGCAGTGGAGTCCAGTTGAGTGGAATGGAGAAAAAACAAGGGAATGGATTAGGGTGGAATGTATGGGATTGGAATGGAATTGATAGGAATGGAATGGAATGGAATGGAATGGAATGGAATGGAATGGAATAGAGTGCAGTGGAGTGCAGTTTAGTAGAATGGAGAAGAAAGGAAGGGAGTGGGTAGAGTGCAATGGAGTGGAATTGAATGGAATGGAATGGAAGCCAATGGGAAGGAATGGAATGCAGAGCTTGGAAAGGAGTTTAGAGAAGCATGGATATGAATTGAAGGGAATGCAGTGGAATGGATTGGAGGGCAGTGGAATCGATCTTGTGGAAAAGGAGGGAATGGAAAGGAATGGAATGGAATGGAATGGAATGGAATCGCATGGAATGGAATGGAATGCAATGCAATAGAATGGAATGGAATGCAATGGAAAGGTGTGGAATGGAATGGAATGGAATGGAATGGAAAAAAGTGCACTGGAGTGCAGTTGAGCGTAATGGATAAGAAAGGAAGAGAGTGGATTCAGTGGAAAGGATGGGAATGGAATGGAATGGAATGGAATGGAATGGAATCGCATGGAATGGAATGGAATGCAATGCAATAGAATGGAATGGAATGCAATGGAAAGGTGTGGAATGGAATGGAATGGAATGGAATGGAAAAAGTGCACTGGAGTGCAGTTGAGCGTAATGGATAAGAAAGGAAGAGAGTGGATTCAGTGGAAAGGATGGGAATGGAATGGAATGGAATGGAATGGAATGGAAAAAGGTGCTGTGGAGTGGGAGTGGAATGGAGAAGAACAGAAGGGAGTGGAGTGGAGTGGAATGGAGTGGAATGGAATGGAATGGAATGGAGTGGAATGGAGTGGAATGGAATGGAATGGAATGGGATGGGATGGGATGGGATGGGATGGGATGGGATGGGATGGAATGGAGTGGAGTGGAATGGAATGGAATGGAATGGAATGCAGTGGAATGGAATGGAATGGAATGCAATGGAATGGAATGGAATGGAACGGAGGTGAATGAAAGGAATGGAATGCAGTGGAGTGGAGAGGAGTGGAGTGGAGAAGAGTGGATTAGAATTGAATGGATTGGAATGGAATGGAATGGATTGGAGTGGAGTGGAGTGGATTCAAGACGAAGAGTATGGAATGCAATGGAATGGAATGGAAAATATTGCAGTGGAGTTCAGTGTAGTGGAATGGAGAATTAAGGAAGGGAGTTGTGTGGAGCGGAATGGAGTGGAATGTAATGGAATGGAATAGAGTGGACGGGAATGGAGTTGAATGAGAAGAAATGGAATGCATTGGAGTGGAGAGGAGTGGAGTGGATTAGAGTGGATTCGAATGAAATGGAATGGAATGGAATGGAATGGAGGTGAATGGGAAGGAATTGAATGCAGAGTTTAGAAGGGAGTGTAGAGATGATTGGAAGTGATTTGAAGGGAATGGAATGGAATGAATTGTAGGGGAGGGGAGTAGATTCTAGTGGAAAAGAAGTTTATGGAAAGAATGGAATGGAATGGAATAGAATTGAATGGAATGGAACGGAAGGGAAGACAATGGAATGGAATGGAATGCAATGGAAAGGGATGGAATGGAATAGAATGGAATGGAAAAATTGCAGTGGAGTGCAGTTGAGAGGAATGGAGAAGAAAGGAAGCTAATGGATTAGGGTGGAATGTATGGGAATGGAACGGAATTGATTGGAATGGAATGGAATGGAACGGAATGGAATGGAATGGAAAAAACTGCCGTGGAATACAGAGGAGTGGAATGGAGAAGAACAGAAGGGAGTGGAGTGGAGTGGAGTGGAATGGAATGCAACGTAATGGAATGGATTGTAATGGAATTGAGTGGACTGCAATGGAGGAGAATAAGAAAGAATGGAATGCAGTGGAGAAGAGAGGAGTAGTGTAGAGAAGAGTAAATATGAATTCAGTGGATTGGAATGCAATGGAATGGAATGGAATGGAATTCAGTGGATTAAAGTGGAGAGGATTGGAGGAGAATGGAAATTAATGGAAAGCAATGTGATGGTATGCAAAAATATGGAACAGAATGAAAAGGAATGGAATGGAGTGGAGTGGAGTGGAGTGTATTGGAAATGAACGGAATGGAGAGGAGAGGAGGGCAGTGGAATGGGATGGGAAGGAATGCAATGGATTGGAATAGACTGCAGTGGAATTGAGGCAAGTAGAGTGGATTCAGGTGGAATGGAATGGAAAGGAATGGAATGGAATGGAATGGAATGGAATGGAATTGAATGCACTGCTTTTGAGTGGGGTTGTGTGGAGGGGAATGGAATGGAACAGAATGGAATGGAATGCAATAGGATGGAATTGAATGGATTGGAATGGAATTGAAAAAAGTGCAGTGGAGTGCAGTAGAGTGGAATGGAGAAGAAAGGAATTTAGTGTAGTGGAGTGAAATGGAGAGGAATGGAATGGGGTGGAATGAAAAGGAATGGATCGGAATGAAATAGAGGTGAATGGGAAGGAATTGAATGCAGTTGAGTGGAGAGGAGTGCCGTGGAAAAGAGTGCATTTGAATTGAATGTAATGGAATGGAATGGATTGGAGTGTAGTTGAGTGGATTCTAGAGGAAAAGAATGGAATGGAATGGAATGGAATGGAATGGAATGGAATGGAATGGAATGTAAAGTAAAGGAAAGGAATGGAATGGAATGGAATGGAATGGAATGGAATGGAATGGAATGGAATGGAGAGGACTGAAATGGAGGCGAAAGGGAAGCAATGGAATGCAATGGAGTGGAGAGGAGTTCATTGGAGAAGAGTGCATTTGAATGGAATGGAATGGAATGGAATGGATTGGAGTGTAGTGGAGTGGATTCTAGTGGAGAAGAATGTAATGTAATGTAATGTAATGGAATGGAATGGTATGGAATAGATTGGCATGGAATGGAATGTAAAGGAATTGAATGGACTGGAATGGAATGGAGTGGAATGGAATGGAATGGAAATGAATGGAATGGAATGGAACAGAAAGGAATGGAATGGAATGGAAATGAGTAAACTGGAATGGAGGTGAATGGAAATGAATGGAATGCAGTGGAGTGCAATGGAGCAGAGTGGAGAAGAGTGGATTTGAATGGAATGGAATGGAATGGATTGGAATGGAACCAAATGGAATGGAAGGGATCTGAACGGGAAGGAATGGAATGGAAAAAAATGCAGTGGAGTGCAATGGAGTGGAATGGAGAAGAAAGGAAGGGAATGGAGTGGAGTGGAATGGAGTGGGTTGGAAGGGAGTGGAATGGAATGGAATGGAATGGAATCGAATGGAATCAAATGGAAAGGAATGGAATGGAATGGAATGGAATTCAACAGAATAGAATGGAAATGAGTAAACTATAAGGGAGGCGAATGGAAATGAATGGAATGCAGTGGAGTGGAGAGGAGTGCAGTGGAAAAGAGTGGATGTGAATTGAATGGAATGGAATGTATTGGACTGGAGTGGATTGGATGCAAGAGGAAAAGAATGGAATGGAATGGAATGGAATGAAGTTAAATGGAATGGAATGGAAAGGAATGGAGTGCAATGGAATTGAATGGAATGGAATTGAATGGAATGGAAAGGAATGGAGTGGAATGGAATGGAATGGAAAGGAATGGAATGGAATGGAATGGAAAGGAATGGAGTGGAATGGAATGGAATGGAAAGGAATGGAATGGAATGGAAAGGAATGGAATGGAATGGAATGGAATGGAATGGAGTGAAATGGAATGGAATGGAATGGAATGGAGTGAAAT
The DNA here is from genome assembly GCF_006542625.1 of Nomascus leucogenys. Taxonomy (NCBI): domain Eukaryota; kingdom Metazoa; phylum Chordata; class Mammalia; order Primates; family Hylobatidae; genus Nomascus; species Nomascus leucogenys. The sequence goes on along the minus strand of NW_022096634.1, from coordinate 254,571 downwards.
GGAATGGAATGGAATGGAATGGAATGGAATGGAGTGAAATGGAATGGAATGGAATGGAATGGAGTGAAATGGAATGGAATGGAATGGAATGGAGTGAAATGGAATGGAATGGAATGGAAAGGAATAGAATCTCATGGAATGCAATGCAATGGAAGACAATGGAATGGAATGGAATGCAATGGAAAGGGATGGAAAGGATTGAATGGAATCGAAAAAGAGCATGGGAGTGCAGTTGAGTGGAGTGGAGAAGAAAGGAAGGGAATGGAATGCGGTGGAATGAATTGGAATGGAATGGAATTGATTGGAATGGAATGGAATGGAATGCAATGGAATGGAAAGGATTGGAAAAAAGTGCCATGGAATGCAGTGGAGTGGAATGCAGAAGAATGGAAGGGAGTGGAGTGGATTGGAATGGAATGCAACGTAATGGAATGGATTGTAATGGAATTGAGTGGACTGGAATGGAGGCGAATAGGAAGGAATGGAATGCAGTGGAGTAGAGAGGAGTGCTATAGCAAAGAGTGGATTTGAATTCAGTGGAATGGAATGCAATGGAATGGAATGGAATGCAGTGGATTCAAGTGGAGAGTATTGGAGGAGAATGGAAATTAATCGAAAGCAATCTAATGGAATGCAATACAATGGAACAGAATGAAAAGGAAAGGAATGGACTGGAGTGTATTGGAAATGAATGGAATGGAGAGGAGTGGAGGGCAGTGGAGTGGAATGGGAGGGAATGCAATAGATTGGAATAGATTGGAATGGAATGGAATGGAGGGCAGTAGAGTGGATTCAGGTGGAATGGAATGGAATGGAATGGAATGAAATAGAATGCAGTGATTTTGAGGTGAGTTGCGTGCAGGGGAATGGAATGGAATTGAATGGAATGGAATGGAATGGAATTGAATGGATTGGAATGGATAGGAAAAAAGGGCAGCGGAGTGCAGTAGAGTGGAATGGAAAAGAAGGGAACTTATGGTACTGGAGTGGAATGGAGAGGAATGGAATGGAATTGAATAGAATGGAATGGAATGAAAAGGAATGGATTGGACTGAAATATAGGTGAATGGGAAGGAATCGAATGCAGTTGAGTGGAGAGGAGTGCCGTGGAAAAGAGTGCCCTTGAATTGAATGGAATGGTTTAGAGTGCAGTTGAGTGGATTCTAGTGGAAAAGAATGGAATGGAATGGAATGGAATGGAATGGAATGGAAAGGAATGGAATGGAACGGAACGGAACGGAATGGAATGGAATGGAGAGGACTGAAATGGAGGCGAATGGGAAGGAAAGGAATAGAGTGGAGTGGAGAGGAGTGCATTGGAGAAGAGTGCATTTGAATGGAATGGAACGGAACAGAATGCATTGGAGTGTAGTGGAGTGGATTCTACTGGAATGGAATGGTATGGAATGGACTGGCGTGGAATGGAATGTAAACGAATGGAATGGAATGGAATGGAATGGAATGGAGTTGAATGGAATGGCGTTGAATGGAATGGAATGGAAATGAATGGAATGGAATGGAATGGAATGGAAAGCAATGGAATGGAATGGAAATGAGTAAACTGGAATGGAGGATAATGGAAATGACTGGAATGCATTGGATAGGAGAGGAGCGGAGGGGAGAAGAGTGGATTTGAATTCAATGGAATGGAATGGAATGGAATGCTTTGGAATGGAATGGAATGGATTGGAGTGGAGTGGAGTGGATTCAAGACGAAAAGAATGGAATGGAATGGACTGGAAAGGAATGGAGAGAATGGAACAGAATGGAATGGAAAGGAATGGAATGGAATGGAGTGGAATGAAATGGAATGGAGTGGAATGGAGTGCAATGGAATGGAATGGAGTGCAACGGAATGGAATGGAGTGGAATGGAATGCAATGGAATGGAATAGAATAGAGTGGACTGGAATGGAGGCGAATTGGAGGAATGGAATGCAGTGGAGTGGAGAGGAGTGGAATAGAGAAGAGTGAATGTGATGGCAATGGAATGAAGAGGAGTGCACAGGAGAGGACTTCAGTGGGAAAGTACTGAGTGGAATGCAATGGAATGGAATGGAACAGAACAGAATGGAATGGAATGGAATGGAAAATAGTGAAGTGGAGTGGAGTGTAGTTGAATGGAAAAGAAAGGAATGGAGTGAAATGGAGTGTTTTGGAGTGGAATGGAAATGAATGGAATGGAATGGAGTAAACTGGAATGGAGGTGAATTAGAAGGAATGGAATACAGTGGATCCGAGAGAGTTGGAGTTGTGTAGAGTGCATTTGAATTGAATGGAATAGAATGGATTGGAGTGTAGTGGAGTAGATTCTAGTGGAAAAGAATGGAATGGAATGGAAGGGAATGGAATTGAAAGGACTGGATAGGAATGGAATGGAAAAAAGTACAGTAGAGTGTAAAAGAGTGGAATGGAGAAGAAAGGAAGGGACTGGAGAGGAGTGGAATGGCGTGGGATGGAATGGAATGGAATGGTAAGGATTGGAGTATAGTGGAGTGGATTCTATAGGAAAAGAAAGAATGGAATGGAATGGAATGGAATGAAAAAGAGGGCAGTGGATTGTAGTGGAGTTGAAAGGAGAAGAAAGGAAGGGAGTGGAGTGGAGTCGAATGGATTGGAATGGAATGGAAAGGAATGGAATGGAATGGAATGGAATGGAGTGGAATGGAATGGAACGGAAATGAATGGAATGGAATAGAATGGAATGGAAAGCAATGGAAAAGAATGGAAATGAGTAAACTGGAATGGAAGTGAATGGAAATGAATGGAATGCAGTGGAGTGGAATGGAGCAGAGTGGAGAAGAGTGGATTTGAATTGAATGGAATGGAATGGATTGGAGTGGAGTGGATTCAAGACGAAAAGAATGGAATGAAATGGAAAGGAATGGAAAGGAATGGAATGGAATGGAATGGAGTGGAATGTAAAGGAGTGGAATGGAATGAAATGTGAAGGAATGGAGTGGAATGGGATGGAATGGAATGGAATGGAATGGAGTGGAATGGAATGGAATGGAATCAAACGGAATGGAACGGCATAGAGTGGACTACAATGGAGGCGAATGGGAAGGAATGGAATGTAGAGGAGTGGAGAGGAGTGGAATAGAGAAGAGTGAATTTCAGAGGAATAGAATGAGGCAGAGTGCACTGGCGTTGATTGTAGTGGATAAGTGTTGAGTGGAATGCAATGGAAAGGAATGGAACGGAACGGAATGGAAAGGAACAAAATGGAAAATAGTGAAGTGCAGGGCAGTGTAGTTGAATGGAAAAAAAAGGAATGGAGTGAAATGGAGTGTTATGGAGAGGAATGGAAAGGAATGGAATGGAATGGAATGGAATGGAGTAAACTGGAATGGAGGTTAATTGGAAGGAATAGAATACAGTGGATTGGAGAGGAGTGGAGTTGGGTAGAATGCATTTGAACTGAATGGAACGAAATGGAATGGATTGGAGTGTAGTGGAGTAGATTCTAATGGAAAAGAATGGAATGAAATGGAGTGGAATGAAATGGAATGGAATGGAATGGAAGGGAAGGGAATGGAATGGAATGAAATAGAATGGAATGCAATGGAATGGAAAAAAGTACAGTGGAGTGTAGAGGAGTTCAATGGAGAAGAAGGAAGGGAGTAGAGAGGAGTGGAATGGCGTGGAATGGAATGGAATGCAATGGAAGTGAACGGTATGGAATGGAATGGAGTATAGTTTAGTGGATTCTAGTGGAAAAGAAAGAATGGAATGGAATGGAACGGATTGGAATGGAAAAAAGGGCAGTGGATTGTAGTGCAGATGAAAGCAGAAGAAAGGAAGGGCGTGGAGTGGCGTGCAATGGATTGGAATGGAATGGAAAAGAGTGGAATGGAATGTAGTGCCCTGGAATGGAGGCGAATGGTAAGGAATGGAATACAGTGGAGTGGAGAGGAGTGGAAGGGAGAAGAGTGCATTTGAATTTAATGGAAAGGAATGCAATGGAACGGAATGGAATGGAATAGATTGGAGTGGATTGCAGTGTTTTGGAATTGAATGGTATGGAGAGGAGTGGAGTGGATTGAAGTGGAATAGAAAGTAATGGAATGCAGTGGACTGGAGTGGAGTGGAGGCTAGTAGAGTGGAATCAGGTAGAATAGATTGGAATGTAAAAGAATGGAATGGAATGGAATCCAGTGGATTGGAATCGAGTTGTGTGGATTGGAATGGAATGGAATGGAAAAAAGTGCAGTGGAGTGCAGTGGAGTGGAATGGAGAAGAAAGGAAGGCAGTCGGTGGAGTGCAATGGAGTGGAATAGAATGGAATGGAGGCGAATGGGAAGGAATGGAATGCAGAGTTTGGAAAGAAGTTTAGAGAAGAGAGGATATGAATTGAAGGGAATGCAATAGAATGGATTGGAGGGCAGTGGAATAGATTCTTGTGGAAAAGGAGGGAACGGAAAGGAACGAAATGGAATGGAATGGAATTGCATGGAATGGAATGGAATGCAATGCAATGGAATGGAATGGAATGCAAAGGAAAGGTGTGGAAAGGAATGGAATGGAATGGAAAAAAGTGCATGGAGTGTTGTTGAGTGGAATGGAGAAGAAAGGAAGGGAGTGGATTCGGGTGCAATGCATGGGAATCGAATCGAATGGATTGGAATGGAATGGAATCAAATGGAATGGAATGGAATGAAATGGAAGGGAAGGGAAGGGAAGAGAATGGAATGGAATGGAAAAAGGTGCTGTGAAGTGGGAGTGGAATGGAGAAGAAAAGAAGGGAGTGGAGTGGAGTGGAATGGAGTGGAGTGGAATGGAGTGGAATGGAATGTAATGGAATGGAGTGTAATAGAATGGAATGGAATGGAATGGAATGGAGTGGAATGCAATGGAATGGAATGGATGGGAGTGTACTGGAACGGAGGCGAATGAAAGGAATGGAATGCAGTGGAGTGGAGAGGAGTGAAGTTGAGTGGACTTCAGTTGAATGGATTGGAATGGAATGGAATGGATTGGAGTGGAGTGGAGTGGATTCAAGACGAAAAGAATGGAATGCAATGGAATGGAATGGAATGGAAAGAATGGAATGGAATGGAATGGAATGGAAAAAATTGCAGTGCAGTGCAGCGTAGTGGAATGGAGAAGAAAGGAAGGGAGTGGTGTGGAGTGGAATGGAGTGGAATGGAATAGAATGGAATAGAGTGGATGGGAATGGAGTTGAATGAGAAGAAATGGAATGCAGTGGAGTGGAGAGTAGTGGAGTGTATTAGAGTGGATTTGAATGGAATGGAGGCAAATGGGAAGGAATGGAATGCAGAGTTTGGAAGGGAGTGTAGAGAAGAGTGGATTTGGATTGAAGGGAATGGAATGGAATGAATTGAAGGGGAGAGGAGTAGATTCTAGTGGAAAATAAGGGTATGGAAAGAACGGAATGGAAAGGAAAGGAATTGAATGGAATGGAATGGAATAGAATAGAATCGCATGGAATGGAATGGAATGGAATGGAATGGAAGGCAATGGAACGAAATGGAATGCAATGGAAATGGATGGGAAGCAGTAGAATGGAATGGAAAAATTGCAGTGGAGTGCAGTTGAGTGGAATGGAGAAGAAACGATGGAAATGGGTTGGGGTGGAATGTATGGGAATGGAATGGAATTGATAGGAATGGAATGGAATGGAATGGAATGGAATCGAATGGAATGGAATCGAATAGAATGGAATCGAATGGAATGTAATTGAATGGAATGGAAAAATGTGCCATGGAATGCAGTGGAGTGGAATGGAGAAGAACGGAAGGGAGTGGAGTGGAGTGGAATGGAATACAATGTAATGGAATGGATTGTAGTGGAATTGAGTGGACTGGAATGGAGGCGAATAGGAAGGAATGGAATGCAGTGGAGTAGAGAGGAGTAGTGTAGAGAAGAGTGGATTTGAATTCAATGGAATGGAATGCAATGGAATGGAATGGAATGGAATGCAGTGGATTGAAGTGGAGAGGATTGGAGGAGAATGGAAATTAATGGAAAGCAATATAATGGAATGCAATACAATGTAATGGAATGAAAAGGAATGGAATGGACTGGAGTGGAGTGGAGTGAATTGGAAATGAATGGAATGGAGAGGAGTGGAGGGCAGTGGGGTGAAACGGGATTGAATGCAATGGGTTGGAATAGATTGGAGTGGAATGGAGGGCAGAAGAGTGGATTCAGGTGGAATGGAATGGAATGAGATGAAATGGAATGCAGTGCTTTTGAGTGGAGTTGCGTGCAGGGGAATGGAATGGAATGGAATGGATTGGAAAGCATTGGAAAAAAGTGGAGCGGAGTGCAGTAGAGTGGAATGGAGAAGAAAGGAACTTAGTGTAGTGCAGTGGAATGGAGAGGAATGGAATGGAATTGAATAGAATGGAAAGGAATGGATTGGACTGAAATGGAGGTGAATGGGAAAAATCGAATGCAGTTGAGTGGAGAGGAGTGCAGTGGAAAAGAGTGCATTTGAATGGAATGGAATGGAATGGAATGTATTACAGTGTAGTTCAGTGGATTCTAGTGGACAAGAATGGAATGGAATGGAATGGAATGGAAAGGAATGGAATGGAATGGAATGAAATGAAATGGAACAGAATGGAAGGTAAAGGAATGGAATGGAATGGAATGGAAAGGAATGGAATGCAATTTAATGGAAAGGAGAGCACTGAAATGGAGGCGAATTGGAAGGAATGGAATGCAGTGGAGTGGAGAGGAGTGCATTGGAGAAGAATGCATTTGAATGGAATGGAATGGAATGGAATGGATTGGAGTGTAGTGGAGTGGATCCTAGTAGAAATGAATGAAATGGAATGGAATGGAATGGAATGGAGTGGTATGGAATGGATTCGCATGGAATGGAATGAAAAGGAATGGAATGGAATGGAATGGAGTGGAAAAGGATGGAATGGAAATGAATGGAATGGAATGGAATGGAAAGCAATGGAATGGAATGGAAATGAGTAAACTGGAATGGAGGTGAATGGCAATGAATGGAATGCAGTGGAGTGGAGAGGAGCGGAGTGTAGAAGAGAGGATTTGAATGGAATGTAATCGAATGGAATGGAATGGATTAGAGTCGAGTGGAGTGGATTCCAGAAGAAAAGATTGGAATGGAATGGAATGGAATGGAAAGGAATGGAGGGAATGGAATGGAATGGAATGGAATGGAATGGAATGGAAAAGAGTGGAGTGGAATGGAATGGAATGGAATGGAGTGGAATGGAATGGAATGGAATGGAATGGAGTGGAATGGAATGGAATGAAGTGGAATGGAATGGAAAGGAATGGAATGGAGTGGAATGGAATGGAATGGAGTGGAATGGAATGGAATGGAATGGAGTGGAATGGAATGGAATGGAATGGAGTGGAATGGAATGGAATGGAATAGAGTGGACTGGAATGGAGGCGAATGGGAAGGAATGGAATGCAGTGGAGTGGAGAGGAGTGGAATAGAGAAGAGTGAATTTGAATGTAATGGAAAGAAGCGGAGTGCAGTGGAGTGGATTGTAGTGGATAAGTATTGAGTGGAATGCAATGGAATGGAATGGAATGGAACGGAACGGAATGGAATGGAAAATAGTGAAGTGGAGAGTAGTGTAGTTGAATGGAAAAGAAAGGAATGGAGTGTTATGGAATGGAATGGAATGGAATGGAATGAAATGGAATAAACTTGAATGGAGGTGAATTGGAAGGAATGGAATACAGTGGAATGGAAAGAAGTGGAGTTGGGTAGAGTGCATTTGAATTGAATGGAATGGAATGGATTGGAGTGTAGTGGAGTAGATTCCAGTGGAAAAGAATGGAATGGAATGGAATGGAATGGAATGGAAGGGATTGGAATGGAAAGGAATGGATTGGAATGGAATGGAAAAGGAACAGTGGAGTGTAGAGGAGTTGAATGGAGAAGAAAGGAAGGGAGTGGAGAGGAGTGGAATGGTGTGGAATGGAATGCAATGCAATGGAAGTGAATGGTATGGAATGGAATGGAGTATAGTTTAGTGGATTCTAGTGGAAAAGAAAGAATGGAATGGAACGGAGTGGAATGGAAAAAAGGGCAGTGGATTGTAGTGCAGATGAAAGCAGAAGAAAGGAAGGGAGTGGAGTGGTGTGCAATGGATTGGAATGGAATGGGAAAGAATGGAATGGAATGTAGTGCCCTGGAATGGAGGCGAATGGTAAGGAATGGAATACAGTGGAGTGGAGAGGAGTGGAAGGGATAAGAGTGGATTTGAATTTAATGGAAAGGAATGCAATGGAATGGAATGGAATGGAAAAGATTGGAGTGGATTGCAGTGTTTTGGAATTGAATGGCATGGAAAGGAGTGGAGTGGAGTGAAGTGGAATAGAAAGTAATGGAATGCAGTGGACTGGAGTGGAGTGGAGGCTAGTAGAGTGCAATCAGGTGGAATAGATTGGAATGTAAAAGAATGGAATGGAATGGAATCCAGTGGATTGGAATCGAGTTGTGTGGATTGGAATGGAATGGAATGGAATGGAACGGAATGGAATGGAATGGAATGGAAAAAAGTGCAGTGGAGTGCAGTGGAGTGGAATGGAGAAGAAAGGAAGGGAGTGGGTGGAGTGCAATGGACTGGAATGCAATGGAATGGAATGGAGGCGAATGGGAAGGAATGGAAGGCAGAGTTTGGAAAGGAGTTTAGAGAAGAGAGGATTTGAATTGAAGGGAATGCAATAGAATGGATTGGAGGGCAGTGGAATAGATTCTTGTGGAAAAGGAGGGAACGGAAAGGAATGAAATGGAAAGGAATGGAATGGAATTGCATTGAATGGAATGGAATGCAATGGAATGGAATGCAAAGAAAGGTGTGGAAAGGAATGGAATGCAATGGAAAACAGTGCATGGAGTGCTGTTGAGTGGAATGGAGAAGAAAGGGAGGGAGTGGATTCGGGTGCAATGCATGGGAGTTGAATCGAATGGATTGGAATGGAATGGAATCAAATGGAATGGAATGGAATGGAATGGAATGGAATGGAATGGAAAAAGGTGCTGTGGAGTGGGAGTTGAATGGAGAAGAAAAGAAGGGAGTGGAGTGGAGTGGAATGGAGTGGAATGGAATGTAATGGAATGGAATGGAATGGAGTGGAATGCAATGGAATGGAATGGATGGGAGTGAACTGGAATGGAGGCGAATGAAAGGAATGGAATGCAGTGGAGTGGAGTTGAGTGTACTTCAATTGAATGGATTGGAAAGGAATGGAATGGATTGGAGTGGAGTGGAGTGGATTCAAGACGAAAAGAAAGGAATGCAATGGAATGGAATGGAATGGAATGGAATGGAAAGAATGGAATGGAATGGAATGGAGAAAATTGCAGTGTAGTGCAGTGAGTGGAATGGAGAAGAAAGGAAGGGAGTGGTGTGGAGTGGAGTGGAGTGGAATGGAATGGAATAGAGTGGATAGGAATGGAGTTAAATGAGAAGAAATGGAATGCAGTGGAGTGGAGAGTAGTGGAGTGTATTAGAGTGGATTTGAATGGAATGGAATGGAATGGAATGGAGGCGAATGGGAAGGAATGGAATGCAGAGTTTGGAAGGGAGTGTAGAGACGAGTGGATTTGGATTGAAGGGAATGGAATGGAATGAATTGAAGGGGAGAGGAGTAGATTCTAGTGGAAAAGAAGGGTATGGAAAGAAAGAATGGAAAGGAAAGGAATTGAATGGAATGGAATGGAATAGAAGATAATCGCATGGAATGGAAAGGAATGGAAGGCAATGGAATGAAATGGTATGCAATGGAAAGGGATGGGAAGCAGTAGAATGGAATGGAAAAATTGCAGTGGAGTGCAGTTGAGTGGAATGGAGAAGAAAGGATGGAAATGGGTTGGGATGGAATATATGGGAATGGAATGGAATTGATAGGAATGGAATGGAATCGAATGGAATGGAATCGAATGGAATGGAAAAATGTGCTGTGGAAGGCAGTGGAGTGGAATGGAGAAGAACAGAAGAGAGTGGAGTGGAGTGGAATGGAATACAATGTAATGGAATGGATTGTAATGGAATTGAGTGGACTGGAATGGAGGCGAATAGGAAGGAATGGAATGCAGTGGAGTAGAGAGGAGTAGTGAAGAGAAGAGTGGATTTGAATTCAATGGAATGGAATGCAATCGAATGGAATGGAATGGAATGCAGTGGATTGAAGTGGAGAGGATTGGAGGAGAATGGAAATTAATTGAAAGCAATATAATGGAATGCAATACAATGGAATGGAATGAAAAGGAATGGAATGGACTGGAGTGGAGTGAATTGGAAATGAAGGGAATGGAGAGGAGTGGAAGGCAGTGGTGTGGAATGGGATTGAATGCAATGGATTGGAATAGATTGGAGTGGAATGGAGGGCAGAAGAGTGGACTCAGGTGGAATGGAATGGAATGGAATGAGATGAAATGGAATGCAGTGCTTTTGAGTGGAGTTGCATGCAGGGGAATGGAATGGAATATAATGGAATGGAATGCAATGGATTGGAATGGATTGGAAAAAAGTGGAGCAGAGTGCAGTAGAGTGGAATGGAGAAGAAAGGAACTTAGAGTTGTGGAGTGGAATGGAGAGGAATGGAATGGAATTGAATACAATGGAAAGGAATGAAAAGGATTGGATTGGACTGAAATGGAGGTGAATGGGAAAAATCGAATGCAGTTGAGTGGAGAGGAGTGCAGTGGAAAAGAGTGCATTTGAATGGAATGGAATGGAATGGAATGTACTGCAGTGTAGTTCAGTGGATTCTAGTGGAGAAGAATGGAATGGAATGGAATGGAATGGAACGGAATGGAATGGAATGGAATGGAATAAAATGAAATGGAACAGAATGGAAGGTAAAGGAATGGAATGGAAAGGAATGGAATTGAATTCAATGGAATGGAGAGCACTGAAATGGAGGCGAATGGGAAGGAATGGAATTCAGTGGAGTGGAGAGGAGTGCATTGGAGAAGAATGCATTTGAATTGAAAGGAATGGAATGGAATGGATTGGAGTGTAGTGGAGTGGATCCTAGTGGAAATGAATGGAATGGAGTAGTATGGAATGCATTGGCATGGAATGGAAGGTAAAGGAATGGAATGGAATGGAATGGGATGGAATGGAAATGAATGGAATGGAATGGAATGGAATGGAATGCAATGGAACGGAATGGAATGGAAATGAGTAAACTGGAATGGAGGCGAATGGAAATGAATGGAATGCAGTGGAGTGGAGAGGAGCGGAGTGTAGAAGAGTAAATTTGAATGGAATGTAATGGAATGGAATGGAATGGATTAGAGTGGAGTGGAGTGGATTCCATACGAAAAGATTGCAATGGAATGTAATGGAACGGAACGGAATGGAATGGAATGGAATGGAATGGAATGGAAAGGAGTGGAGTGGAATGGAATGGAATGGAATGAAATGGAATGGAGTGGAATGGAATGGAATGAAATGGAAGGGAGTGGAATGGAATGGAATGGAATGGAGTGGAATGGAATAGAGTTGACTGGAATGGAGGCGAATGGGAAGGAATGGAATGCAGTGGAGTGGAGAGGAGTGCAATAGGGAAGAGTGAATTTGAATGGAATGGAAAGAAGCGGAGGGCAGTGGAGTGGATTGTAGTGGATAAGTATTGAGTGGAATGCAATGGAATGGAACGGAATAGAACGGAACGGAATGGAATGGAAAATAGTGAAGTGGAGAGTAGTGTAGTTGCATGTAAAAGAAAGGAATGGAGTGTTATGGAGTGGAATGGAATGGAATGGAAAGGAATGGAAAGGAATGGAATGAAATGGAATAAACTTGAATGGAGGCGAATTGGAAGGAATGGAATACAGTGGAATGGAAAGGAGTGGAGTTGGGTAGAGGGCATTTGAATTGAATGGAATGGAATGGATTGGAGTGTAGTGGAGTAGATTCCAGTGGAAAAGAATGGAATGGAATGGAATGGAATGGAATGGAATAGAAAGCAATGGATTGGAATGGAATGGAAAACACACAGTGGAGTGTAGAGGAGTTGAATGGAGAAGAAAGGAAGGGAGTGGAGAGGAGTGGAATGGCATGGAATGGAATGGAATGGAATGGAAGGGAATGGTATGGAATGGAATGGAATGGAATGGAAAGGATTGGAGTATAGTGGAGTGGATTCTAGTGGAAAAGAAATAAGGGAATAGAATGGAATGGAATGGAATGGAATAGAATGGAAAAGAGGGCAGTGGATTGTAGTGGAGTTGAAAGGAGAAGAAAGGAAGGGAGTGGAGTGGAGTGGAATGGATTGGAATGGAATGGAAACGAATGGAATGGAACGTAGTGCCCAGGAATGGAGGCGAATGGTAAGGAATGGAATACAGTGGAGTGGAGAGGAGTGGAGGGGAGAAGAGTGGATTTCAATTTAATGGAATGGAATGCAATGGAATGGAATGGAAGGGAATAGATTGGAGTGGATTGCAGTGTATTGGAATTGAATGTTATGGAGAGGAGTGGAGTGGAGTGAAGTGGAATGGGAAGTAATGGAATGGAGTGGAGTGGAGTGGAGTGGAGGGTAGTAGAGTGGAATCAGGTGGAATAGATTGGAATGTAAAAGAATGGAATGGAATGGAATCCAGTGGATTGGAATCGAGTTGTGTGGAATGGAATGGAATGGAATGGAATGGAATGGAATGGAATGGAAAAGAGTGCAGTGGAGTGGAATGGAGAAGAAAGGAAGGGAGTGGGTGGAGTGCAATGGAGAGGAAAGGAATTCAATGGAATGGAGGCGACTGGGAAGGAATGGAATGCAGAGTTTGGAAAGGAGTTTAGCGAAGAGTGGATTTGAATTGAAGGGAATGCAATGGAATGGATTGGAGGGCAGTGGAATCGATTCTTGTGGAAAAGGAGGGAATGGGAAGGAATGGAATTGAATGGAAAGGAATGGAACAGAATCACATGGAATGGAATGGAATGGAATGCAATGAAATGCAATAGAATGGAATGGAATGCAATGGAAAGGTGTGGAATGGAATGGAATGGAATGGAAAAAAGGCACTGGGGTGCTGTTGAGTGCAATGGAGAAGAAAGGAAGGGAGTGTATTAGGGTGGAATGGATGGGAATGGAATGGAATGGATGGGAAAGGAATGGAATGGAATGGAATGGAATGGAATAGAAAAAGGTGTTGTGGACTGGGAGTGGAATGGAGAAGAACAGAAGGGAGTGGAGTGGAGTGGAATGGAAAGGAATGGAATGGAATGGAATGCAATGCAATGGAATGAATGGGAGTGAACTGGAATGGAGGTGAATGAAAGGAATGGAATTCAGTGGAGTGGAGAGGAGTGGAGTGGAGAAGAGTGGATTTGAATTGAATGGATTGGAATGGAATGGAATGGATTGAAGTGGAGTGGAGTGGATTCAAGACGAAAAGAATGGAATGCAATGGAATGGAATGGAATGGAAAGAATGGAATGGAATGGAAAAAATTGCAGTGGAGTGCAGTGTAGTGGAATGGAGAAGATAGGAAGGGAGTGGTGTGGAGTGGAATGGAATAGAGTGGACGGGAATGGAGTTGAGTGAGAAGAAATGTAATGCAGTGGAGTGGAGAGGAGTGGAGTGGATTAGAGTGGATTTGAATGGAATGGAATGGAATGGAAAGGAATGGAATGGAATGGAGGTGAATGGGAAGGAATGGAATGCAGAGATTAGAAGGGAGTGTAGAGACGAGTGGATTTGAATTGAAAGGAATGGAATGAAATGAATTTTAGGGGATGGGAGTAGATTCTAGTGGAAAAGAAGGGTATGGAAAGAATGGAATGGAATGGAATGGAATAAAATCGCATGGAATGGAACGGGATGGAAGGCAATGGAATGGACTGGAATGCAATGGAAAGGGATGGAATGGAATAGAATGGAATGGAAAAATTGCAGTGGAGTGGAATGGAGAAGAAAGGAAGGGAATGGATTAGGGTGGAATGTATGGGAATGGAATGGAATGGAATGGAATGCAATGGAATGGAATGGAATGGAATGGAAAAAAGTGCTGTGGAATGCAGTGGAGTGGAATGGAGAAGAATGGAAGGGAGTGGAGTGGAGTGGAATGGAATGCAACGTAATGGAATAGATTGTAATGGAATTGAGTGGACTGGAATGGAGGCGAATAGGAAGGAATGGAATGCAGGGTAGTAGAGAGGAGTGGTGCAGAGAAGATTGGATTTGAATTCAGTGGAATGGAATGCCATGGAATGGAATGCAGTGGATTGAAGTTGAGAGGATTGGAGGAGAATGAAAATTAATCAAAAGCAATGTAATGGAATGCAATACAAAGGAATGGAATTAAAAGGAATGGAATGGAGTGGAGTGGAGTGGAGTGTATGGGAAATGAATGGAATGGAGAGAAGAGGAGGGCAGTGGAATGGAATGGGAAGGAATGCAATGGATTGGAATAGATTGCAGTGGAATGGAGGGCAGTAGAGTGGATTCAGGTGGAATGGAATGGAATGAAATGGAATGCAGTGCTTTTGAGTGGAGTTGCATGGAGGGGAATGGAATGGAATAGAATGGAATGGAATGGAATGGAATGGAATGGATTGGAATGGATTGGAAAATAGTGCAGCGGAGTGCAGTAGAGTGGAATGGAGAAGAAAGGAATTTAGTGTAGTGGAGTGGAATGGAGAGGAAAGGAATGGAATTGAATAGAAGGGAATGGAATGAAAAGGAATGGATTGGACTGAAATAGAGGCGAATGGGTAGGAATCGAATGCAGTTGAGTGGAGAGGAGTGCCATGGAAAAGAGTGCATTTGAATGGAATGGAATGGAATGGAATGGAATGGATTAGAGTGTAGTTGAGTGGATTCTAGTGGAAAAGAATGGAATGGAATGCAATGGAATTGCATGGAATGGAATGGAATGCAATGCAATGGAATGGAATGGAAAGCAATGGAAATGTGTGGAACGGAACGGAATGGAATGGAAAAAATTGCAAGGAGTGCTGTTGAGTGGAATGGAGAAGAAGGGAAGGGAGTGGATTTAGGTGGAATGCATGGGAATGGAATGCAATGGGTTGGAATGGAATGCTATCAATGGAATGGAATGGAATGGAATGGAATGGAATGGAATGGAATGGAATGGAAAAAGGCGCTGTGGAGTGGGAGTGCAATGGAGAAGAACAGAAGGGAGTGGAGTGGAGTGGAATGGAGTGGAATGGAATGGAATTGAGAGGAATGGAATGGAATGGAATGCAATGGAATGCAATGGAATGGAAGGGATGGGAGTGAACTGTAACTGAGCCGAATGAAAGGAATGGATTGCAGTGCAGTGGAGAGGAGTGGAATGGAGTAGAACTGATTTTAATTGAATGGATTGGAATGGAATCGAATGGATTGGAGTGAAGTGGAGTGGATTCAAGAAGAAAAGAATGGAATACAATGGAGTGGAATGGAATGGAAAGAATGGAATGGAGGGAAATGGAAAAAATTACCGTGGAGTTCCATGAAGTGGAATGGAGAAGAAAGGAAGGGAGTGGTGTGGAGTGGAATTGAGTGGAATGGAATGGAATCGAATAGAGTGGACGGGAATGGAGTTGAATGAGAAGAAATGGAATGCAGTGGAGTGGAAAGGAGTGGAGTGGATTAGAGTGGATTGGAATGGAATGGAATGGAGGCGAATGGGAAGGAATGGAATGCAGAGTGTGGAAGGGAGTGTAGGGAAGAGTGGATTTGAATTCAAGGGAATGGAATGCAATGAATTGAAGGGGAGGGCAGTACATTACAGTGGAAAAGAAGCATATGGAAAGAATGGAATGGAATGGAATGGAACAGAATGGAAAGGAATGGAATGGAACGCAATGGAATGGAATGGAATGGAATGTAGAGGACTGAAAAGGAAGCCAATTTGAAGGAATGGAATGCAGTGGAGTGGAGAGGAGGGCATTGGTGAAGAGTGAGTGCATATGAATTGAATGGAATGGAATGGATTGGAGTATAGTGGAGTGGATTCTATTGGAAAAGAATGTAATGTAATGTACTGGTATGGAGTGGATTGGCATGGAATGGAATGTAAAGGAATGGAATGGAATGGAATGGAATGGATTGGGATGTAATGGAATGGAAATGAATGAAATGGAATGGAGGTGAATGGAAATGAATGGAATGCAGTGGAGTGGATAGGAGCGGAGAGAAGAGTGGATTTGATTTTAATGGAATGGAATGGAATGGAATGGATTGGAGTGGAGTGGAGTGGATTCAAGACGAAAAGAATTGAATGTAATTGAATGGAATGGACAGGAATAGAGAGAATGGAATGGAATGGAAACGAGTGGAGTGGAATCTAGTGGAATGGAATGGAGTGGAATGGAATGGAATGGAATGGAATGCAATGGAATGGAATGGAGTGGAATGGAATGGAATGGAGTGGAATGGAATGGAATGGAAGAGAATGGAGTGGAATAGAATGGACTGGAATGGAGGCAAAAGGGAAGGAGAGGAATGCAGTGGAGTGGAATGGACTGGAATAGAGAAGAGTGAATTTTAGTGGAATGGAATGAAGCGGAGTTCAGTGGAGTGGATTGTAGTGGATAAGTATTGAGTGGAATGCAATGCAATGGAATGGAATGGAATGGAATGGAAAATAGTGAAGTGGAGTGCTGGGAAGTTGAATAGAAAAGAAAGGAATGGAGTGAAATGGAGTGTTATGGAGAGGAATGGAATGGAATGGAACAGAATGGAATGGAACAGAATGGAATGGAATGGAGTAAACTGGAATGGAGGCAAATTGGAAGGAATGGAATACAGTGGATTGGAGAGGAGTGGAGTTGGGTAGAGTGCATTTGAATGGAATGGAATGGAAAGGAATGGATTGGAGTGTAGTGGAGTAGATTCTAGTGGAAAAGAATGGAATGGAATGGAATGAAATGGAATGGAAGGCAATGGAATGGAACGGAATGGAATGGAATGGAAAAGAGGGCAGTGGATTGTAGTGGAGTTGAAAGGAGAAGAAAGGAAAGGAGTGGAGTGGAGTGGAATGGATTGGAATGGAATGGAAACGAATGGAATAGAATGTAGTGCCCTGGAATGGAGGCGAATGATAAGGAATGGAATACAGTGGAGTGGAGAGGAGTGGAGGGGAGAAGAGTGGATTTCAATTGAATGGAATGGAATGCAATGGAATGGAAGGGAAGGGAATAGATTGGAGTGGATTGCAGTGAATTGGAATTGAATGTTATGGAGAGGAGTGGAGGGGAGTGAAGTGGAATGGGAAGTAATGGAATACAGTGGAGTGGAGTGGAGTGGAGGGTAGTAGAGTGGAATCAGGTGGAATAGATTGGAATGTAAAAGAATGGAATGGAATGTAATCCAGTGGATTGGAATCGAGTTATGTGGATTGGAATGCAAAGAAATGGAATGGAATGGAATGGAATGGAATGGAAAAAAGTGCAGTGGAGTGCAGTGGAGTGGAATAGAGAAGAAAAGAAGGGAGTGGGTGGAGTGGAATGGAGTGGAGTGGAATGGAGTGGAATGGAATGGAATGGAATGGAGGCAAATGGGAAGTAATGGAATGCAGAGTTTAGAAAGGAGTTTAGAGAAGAGTGGATTTGAATTGAAGGGAATGCAATGGAATGGATTGGAGGGCAGTGGAATCGATTCTTGTAGAAAAGAGGGGAAATGAAAGGAAAGGAATGGAATGGAATGGAATGGAATGGAAAGGAATGGAATGGAATAGAAAGGTCTGGAATGGAATGGAATGGAATGATAAAAAGTGCTCTGGAGTTCTGTTGAGTGGAATGGAGAAGAAAGGAAGGGAGTGGATTCTGGTGGAATGGATGGGAATGGAATGGAATGGATTGGAATGGAATGGAATGGAAAAAGGTGTTGTGGAGTGGGAGTGGAACAGAGAAGAACAGAAGGGAGTGGAGTGGAGTGGAAAGGAATGGAATGGAATGGAATGGAATGGAATGGAATGGAGTAGAATGGAATGGAATGGAATTGAATGGAATGGAATGGAATGCAATGGAATTGAATGGATGGGAGTGAACTGGAACAGAGGCGAATGAAAGGAATGGAATGCAGTGGAGTGGAGAAGAGTGGAGTGGATTTGAATTGAATGGATTAGAAGGGAATGGAATGTATTGGAGTGGAGTGGAGTGAATTCAAGATGAAAAGAATGGAATGCAATGGAATGGATTGGAATGGAAAGAATGGAATGGAAAAAAATTGCAGTGGAGTGCAGTGTAGTGGAATGGAGAAGAAAGGAGAGGTGTGGAGTGGAATGAAATGGAATGGAATAGAGTGAACGGGAATGGAGTTGAAAGAGAAGAAATGGTATGCAGTGGAGTGGAGAGGAGTGGAGAGGATTAGAGTGGATTGGAATGGAATGGAATGGAATGGAATGGAGGCGAATGGGAAGGAATGGAATGCAGGGTTTGGAAGTGAGTGTAGAGAAGAGGGGATTTGAATTGAAGGGAATCTAATGGAATGAATTGTAGGGGAGGGGAGTAGATTCTAGTGGAAAATAAGGGTATGGAAAGAATGGAATGAAATGGAATGGCATTGAATGGAATGGAATAGAATCGCATGGAATGAAATGGAACGAAAGGCAATGGAATGGAATGGAATGCAATGGAAAGGGATAAAATGGAATAGAATGGAATGGAAAAATTGCAGTGGAGTGCAGTTGAGTGGAATGGAGAAAAAAGGAAGAGAATGGATTGGGGTGGAATGAATGGGAATGGAATCGCATTCATTGGAATGGAATGGAATGGAATGGAAGGAAATGGAATGGAATGGAATGGAATGGAATGGAAAAAATTGCCATGGAATGCAGTGGAGTGGAATGGAGAAGAATGGAAGAGAGTGGAGTGCCATGGAATGGAGGGGTAGGGAAAGGAATGGAAAGGTATTAATTGGAATGAATGGAATTGAATGGAAAAAAGTGCAGTGGAGTGCAGTGGAGTGAAATGGAGAAGAAAAGAAGGGAGTGGAGAGGAGTGGAATGGAGTAAAATGGAATGGAAATGAATGGAATGGAATGGAATGGAATGGAGAGGACTGGAATGGAGGTGAATGAGAAGGAATGGAATGCAGTGGAGTGGAGAGGGGTGGAGTGGAGAAGAGTGGATTTGAATTGAATGGAATGGAATGGATTGGATTGGAGTGGAGTGGATTCTATTGTAAATCAAAGGAATGGAATGGAATGGAATGGAAAGGAATGGAAAGGAATGGAATGGAATGGATTGGATTGGAGTGGAGTGGATTCTATTGGAAATCAAAGGAATGGAATGGAATGGAATGGAAAGGAATGGAAAGGAATGGAATGGAATGGAAAGGAAAAAAGTGCAGTGGATTGCCGTGGAGTGGAATGGAGAAGAAAGGAAGGGAGTGCAGTGGAGTGCAACGTACTGGAATGGCAAGGAATGGAATGGAATCGTATGAAATGGAATGGATTGTAATGGAATGCAATGGAGTGGACTGGAATGGAGGCGAATGGGAAGGTTTTGATTGCACTGGAGTGGAGAGGAATGCAGTGGAGAAGAGCGGATTTCAATGGAATGCAATGGTATGGAATGGAGTGGAGTGGAATGGAGGTGAATGGGAAGGAATGTAACGCAGCGGAGTGGAGAGGAGTCTTGTGGAGAACAGTGGAATTGAATGGAATGGAATGGAATGGAATATTTTGAATGGAGTGGAGTGAATTATTGTGGAAAAGAAGGGAATGGAATGGAATGGAATAGAATGGAATGGAATCAAATGGAAAGGAAGGCATCCGAATGGGAAGGAATGGAATGGAAAAAAATGCAGTGGAGTGCAATGGAGTGGAATGGAGAAGAAAGTAAGGGAATGGAGTGGAGTAGAATGGAGTGGGATGGAATGGAGTGGAATGGAATGGAATTGTATGGAATGGAATGGAATAGAGAGAATGGAATGGAATGGAAATGAATGGAATGGAATGGAATGGAAAGCAATTGGATGGAATGGAAATGAGTGAATGGGAATGGAGTTGAATGGAAATGAATGCAATGCAGAGGAGTGGAGAGGAGTGGAGTGGAGAAGAGACGATTTGAATTGAATGTAATGTAATGGAATGGATTGGAGTGGAGTGTAGTGGATTCTAGTGGAAAAGAATGGAATGGAATGCAGAGGAATGGAAAGGAATGGAATGGAACGGAATGAAATGGAACCAAATGCAATGGAATGGGAAGGAAAGGGATGGAATGGAATTGAATGGAATGGAAAGGTATGGAATGGAATGGAATAGAATGGAATGGAATGGATTGGAAGGGAATCGAATGGAATAAAGTTCAGCGGAGTGCAGTGGAGTGGAATGGAGAAGAAAGGAAGGGAGTGGATTGGAGTGGAATGGAGAGAAATGGATCGGAATGGAATGGAATGGAGTGGACAGGAATGGAGGAGAATGGGAAGGAATGGAATGCAATGGAGTGGAGGTGAGTGAAGTTGAGAAGAATGGATTTCTTTTTCTTTTTTATTATACTTTAGGTTTTAGGGTACATGTGCACAATGTGCAGGTTTGTTACATATGTATCCATGTGCCATGTTGATTTCCTGCACCCATTAACTCGTCATTTAGCATTAGGTATATCGCCTAATGCTGTCCCTCCCCCCTCCCCCAACCCCACAACAGTCCCTGGAATGTGACATTCCCCTTCCTGTGTCCATGAGTTCTCATTGTTCAATTCCCACCTATGAGTGAGAACATGCGGTGTTTGGTTTTTTGTCCTTGCGATAGTTTACTGAGAATGATGTTTTCCAGTTTCATCCATGTCCCTACAAAGAACACGAACTCATCATTTTTTATGGCTGCATGGTATTCCATGGTGTATATGTGCCACATTTTCTTAATTGAATGGAATGGATTGGAGTGGAGTGTCCGGTAGTGAAGTGGATTGTAGTGGAAAAGAATGGAATGGAATGGAATGGAACGGAATGGAATGGCATGGCATGGAATGGAATGGAATAGAAAGGAATGGAATGGAATGAATGGAATAAATGCAGTGTACTGTACGGGAGTGGAATGGAGAAGAAAGTAAGGGAGAAGAGTGGAATGGAGTGGAATGGAATGCCAAGGAATGGAATGGAAACGAATGGAATGCATTGCAACGGAATGGAATGGAAAAAAATGTAGTGGAGTGCAAAGGAGTGGAATGGAGAAGAAAGTAAGGGAATGGAGTGGAGTGGAATGGACTGGAGTGGAATGGAATGGAAAGCAATGCAGTGGAGTGGAATGGAATGGAATTGGGTGGAATGGAATGGAATGGAATGGAATGGAATGGAAAGGAATGGAAAGGAATGGAATGGAATGGAAAGGAAAAAAGTGCAGTGAATTGCAGTGGAGTGGAATGGAGAAGAAAGGAAGGGAGTGGAATGGAGTGCAACGTATTGGAATGGCATGGAATGGAATGGAATGGAATGGTATGGAATGGAAAGGATTTTAATGGAACGCAATGGAGTGTACTGGAATGGAGGCGAATGGGAAGGTGTTGATTGCAGTGGAGTGGAGAGGAATGGAGTGGAGAAGAGTGGATATCAATGGAATGGAATGGAATGGAATGGAGTGGAGTGTAATAGAGGTGAATGGGAAGGAATGGAATGCATTGGAGTAGAGAGGAGTCTATTGGAGAAGAGTGGATATAAACTGAATGGAATGGAATGGAATTTTTTTGAATGGAGTGGAGTGAATTCTTGTGGAAAAGAATGGAATGGAATGGAATAGAATTGAATGGAATCAAATGGAATGGAAGGGATCCGAATGGGAAGGAATGGAATTGAAAAAAATGCAGTGGATCGCAATGGAGTGGAATGGAGAAGAAAGTAAGGGAATGGAGAGGAGTGGAATGGAGTGGGATGGAAAGGAGTGGAAAGGAATGGAATGGAATGGAACGGAGTGGAATGGGTTGGAATGGAAATGAATGGAATGGAAAGCAATGGAATGGAATGGAAATGAGTAAACTGGAATGCAGGCGAAGGGAAATGAATGGAATGCAGTGGAGTGGAGAGGAGTGGAGTGGAGAAGAGAGGACTTGAATTTAATGGAATGTAATGGAATGTATTGGAGTGGAGTGTAGTGGATTCTAGTGGAAAAGAATGGAATGGAATGCAGTGGAATGAAATGGAATGGAATGGAATGGAACGGAATGAAATGGAACTGAATGCAGTGGAATGGCAAGGAAAGGAAAGAAATGGAATGGAATGAAATGGAATGGAATGGAATGGATTGGAAGGGAATGGAATGGAAAAAATTCAGTGGAGTGCAGTGGAGTGGAATGGAGAAGAAACAAAGGGAGAGGATTGGAGTGGAATGGAATGAAATGGATCAGAATGGAGTGGACAGGAATGGAGGCGAATAGGAGGGAATGGATTGCAGTACAGTGGAGGGGAGTGGAGTTGAGAAGAATGGATTTCAATTGAATGAAATGCATTGGAGTGGAGTGTCCTGGAGTGAAGTGGATTCAAGTGGAAAAGGAATGGAATGGAATGGAATGGAATGGAATGGAATGGCATGGAATGGAATGGAATAGAAAGGAAGGGAATGGAGTGAATGGAATAAATGCAGTGTACTGTAGTGGAGTAGAATGGAGAAGAAAGTAAGGGAGAGGAGTGGAATGGAGTGGAATGGAATGCGATGGAATGTTATGGAATGGAATGGAATGGAATGGAATGCATTGAATTGCAATGGAATGAAATGGAATGGAATGGAATGCGATTGAATATCATGGAGTGGAAAGGAATGGAATGGAATGGAATGCGATGGCATGGAATGGAATGGAAAGCGATGGAATGTAATGGCATGGAATGGAGTGGAATGGAATGCAATGGAATGGAAAGGAATGGAAGGGAACGGAACGGAACGGAATGGAACGGAATGGAATGGAATGGAAAATTGCAGTGAAGTGCAGTGGAGAGGAATGGAGAAGAAAGGAATGGTGGGGTGTGGATTGGAATGGAGAGGATTGGAATGGAATGGAATGAAATGGCATGGAATGGAAAGGAGTGAATTGGAATGGAGACAAATGGGAAGGAATAGAATGCCATCGGGTGGAGAGCAGTGGAGTGCCGAAGAGAGAATTTTAATTGAATGGAATGGAAAGCAATCAATTTGAGTACAGTCGAGTGGATTCTACTGAAAAACAGTGGCGTGGAATGGAATGGAATAGAATGGAATGGAATGCAATGCAATGGAATGGAATGGAAAGGAAAGGAATGAAATGGAATGGAATGAAGTGGTTTGGAATGGAGGCGAATGGGAAAGAATGGAATGCAGTGGAGTGGAGTGGAGTGGTTTGGAGAAGAGTGGATTTGAATTGAATGGATTGGAGTGGAATGGATTGGAGTGGAGTGGAGTGGATTCTACTGGAAAAGAATGGAATGGAAAGGACTACAATGGAAGGGAATTGATAAAAGTGCATTTGGGCGTAGTGGAGTGGAACAGAGAAGAAAGGAAGGGAGTGGATTCGGAGTAGAATGGAGTGGAATGGAATGGAACGGATTGGAGTGAAGTGGAGAGGAATCTAGTGGAAAAGAATGGAAGGGAATGGAATGGAAAGAAATGGAATGGAAAGAAATGGAATGGAAAAATGTGCAGTGGAGTGCAGTGGATTGGAACGGAGAAGAAAGGAAGGGAGTGGAGAAGAGTGTAATGTACTGGAAAGAAATAGAATGGTATTTAATAGAATGAAATGGAATGAACTGGAATGGAGCTGACTGGGAAATATTGGAACTCAGTGGAAAGGAGAAGATTGGATTTGAATGGAATGGAATGGAATGGAATGGAATGGAATGGAATGTATTGGAGAGGAGTGGAGTGGATTCTAGGCAAAAAGAATGAAATGGAGTGGAAATGAATGGAATTGAATGCAATGGATTGGAATGGAATGGAATGGAATGGAAAAAAGTGCAGTGGAGTGCAGTGGAGTGGAACGGAGAAGAAAAGAAGACAGTGGAGTGTAGTGGCATGCAGGGGAATGGAAAGGAATGGAATGGAAAAAAGTGCACTGGAGTGCAGTGGAGAGGAATGGAGAAGAAAGGGAGGGAGTGGAGTGGAGTAGAATGGAATGGAATGGATTGCAATGGAATGGAATGGAGTGGAATGCAATGGAAAGAAGTGGACTGGTAGGAAGGCGAAAGGGAAGGAATGGACTGCAGTGGAGTCAAGAAGTTTGGAGTGGAGAAGAGTGAATTTGTATGGAATGGAATGAAGTGGAGTGGAGAGCAGTGGATTCTAGTGGAAAAGAATGGAATTTAGTGGAAAGGAACGGAACGGACCAGAACAGAATGACATGGAATGGAATGGAATGGAATTGAATGGAATGGAAAGTAAAAAATGTAGTGGAGTGTAGGGGAGTGGAAAGGAGAAGAAAGAAAGGGAGTGGAATGGAGTGTTATGGAGTGGAATGGAATGGAATGGATTAGAATGGAATGGATTCAACAGGAATGGAGGCGAATGGGAAGGAATGGAAAACAGTGGATTGGAGAGGAGTGGAATGGAAAAGAGTTAACATGAATTGAATGGAATGGATTGGAGCACAGTGGAGTGGATTCTAGTGGAAAATAAGGGAATGGAATGGAATGGAATGGAATGGAATGAAAAAAAGTGCAGTGGAGTGTAGTGGAGTTGAAAGGAGAAGAAAGAAAGGGACTGGAGTAGAGTCGAGTGGAGTGAAATGTAATGTAATGGAATGGAATGGATTGGAGTTCACTGCAATGGAGGCGAATAGGAAGGAATGGAATAAAGTGGAGTGGAGAGTAGTGGAGTGGAGAAGAGAGAATTTGAATTGAATGGAATGGAATGCAATGCAATGGAATGGAATGGAAAAGAGCGCAGTGGAGTGCAGTGGAGTGGAATGAAGAAGAAAAGAAGGGAGTGGATTAGAAGGGAATGGAGGGAAATGGAATGCAATTGAATGGAATGACTGGAATGGAGGAGAATGGGAAGGAATGGAATGCAGTGGAATGGAGCGGAGTGGAGTGGAAAAGAGTGGAACTGGAATTGAACAGAATGCAATGCAATGAAATGAAATGGAATGGAATAGAGTGGAGTGGAGTGCAGTGTAGTGGAATTGAATTTCATGGAGAGGAGTGTAGTGTTGTGGATCACAATGGGAAGGAATGGAATGGAGTGGAGTGTAGTGGAGTGGAGTGGAATTGAGTGGAGGGAAGTAGAGTGGATTCAGGTGGAATGGATTGGAATGGAATAGAATGGAATGGAATGGAATGCAGAATATTGGAAAGGAGTAGCTTGGAGTGGAATGAAATGGAATGGAATGCAATGGAATAGAAAAAATGCAGTGAAGTGCAGTGGAGTGGAATGGAGAAGAAAGGAAGAGAGAGGGGAGTAGTGCAATGGATTGGAATGGAATGGAATTGAATGGAATGGAAAGGTCTGGAATGGAGGCGAATGGGAAAGAATGGAATGCAGAGATTGGAGAGGATTGTAGTGGAGAAGAGTCGACTTGAATGGAATGGAATAGAATGAAATGGATTGGAGTGGAGTGGAGTAGACTCTAGTGGATAGAAAAGGAATGGAATGGAATGGAATGCAATGGAATGGAATGGAATGGAATGGAATGCAATGGAATGGAATGGAATGGAATGGAATGCAATGGAATGGAATGGAATGGAATGGAATGGAATGGAATGCAATGGAATGGAATGGAATGGAATGGAATGGAATGGAATGCAATGGAATGGAATGGAATGGAATGGAATGGAATGCAATGGAATGGAATGGAATTCAATGGAATGGAATGGAATGCAATGGAATGAATAAAAGTGCAGTGGATTGCTGTGGAGTGGAATGGAGAAGAAAGGAAGGGAATGGAGTGGAGTGGAATGGAGTGGAAAAGAATGAAATGGAATGGAATACAATGGAATGGAATGGATTGGACTGGAATGGAGGTGAATGGGAAGGATAGGAATGAAGTTGAGTGGAGGGGAGTGGAGTGGAGAAGAGTGAATTTGAATGGAATGGAATGGAATGGAATGGAATGAAGTGGAGTGGAGTGGAGTGGATTATACTGGAAAAGAATGGAATAGAATGGAATGGAAAGGAACAGCATGGGATAGAATGGAATGTAATGGAATGGAATGAAAAAAGAGCAGTGGAGTGTAGTGGAGCGTAATGGAGAACAAAGGAAGGGAGTGCAATGGAGTCTTATACAGTGGAATGGAATGGAATGGAATACCATGGAACGGAATGGAATGGAATGGAATACCATGGAATGGAATGGAATGGAATGGAATACCATGGAATGGAGTGGAATGGAATGGAATGGGGTGGAATGGAATGGAATGGAATGGAATACCATGGAATGGAATGGAATAGAATGGAAAGGAGTTGACTGGAATGGAGATGGAAGGAATGGAATGCAGTGGATTAGAGCATAGTGGAGTGGAGAAGAGGGCATTTGAATGGAATGGAATGGAATGGAATGGAGTGGAATGGATTGGAGTGTAGTGGAGTAGATTCTAGCAGAAAAGAATGGAATGGAATGGAAAGGAATGGATGGGAATGGAATGTAATGGAATGGAACGGAATGGAGAAAAGTACAGTGGAGTGTTGAGGAGTTGAATGGAGAAGAAAGGAAGGGAGTGGAGAGGAGAGGAATGGCGTGGAATGGAACAGAACGGAATGCAAACTAATGAACTGGAATTGAGGCAAATGGGAAGGAATGGAATACGGTGGAGTGTAGAGGAGTGGAGTGGAGAAGAGTGGATTTCAAATTGAATGGAATGGAAAAAACTGCAGTGGATTGCATTGTAGTGGAATGGAGAAGAAAAGAAGGGAGTGGATTGGATTGGAATGGAGTGAAAAGGAATGGCATGGAATGGAAAGGAATGGAATGGAATGGAATGGAAGGGAATGGAATGGAATAGAATGGAGTGGAATGGAATGGAATGGAATGGAGTGTACTGTAATGGAGTCGAATTGGAAGGAATGGAATGAAGTGAAGTGGAGAGGAGTGGAGTGGAGAAGAGTGGACTTGAATTAAAAGGAACGCATTGGAATGGATTGGAGATGAGTGAAGGGGAAAGGATTCTAGGGAAAAGAATGAAATATAATGTAATGTAGTGGAATGGAATGGAATGGAATGGAATGGAAATGAATGAAATTGAATGGAATGTAATGGAGGGTATTCGAATAAAGCGAATAGGAAGGAATGGAATGCAGTGGAGTGGAGAGGAGTGGAACGGAGAAAAGTGGATTTGAATTGAATGGAATGGAATGCAATGGTATGGCATGGAATGGAATAGAATGCAGTGGAGTGGAGTCGAGTGGAATAGAGTAACAAGGAATGGAATGGAATAAAACGGAACGGAATGAAAAGGAATGGAAAGGAATGGAATGGAGTGGAGTGCAGTGTATTGGAAATGAATGGAATGGAGAGGAGTGTGGTGGATTGGAGTGAATCCGAAGGAATGAAATGGAGTGGAGTGGAATGGGGTCGAATGGAGGGGAGTAGGTTGGATTCAGGTGGAATGGAATGGACTGGAATGGGACGCAGTGGATTGGACTGGAGTTGCGTGCAGTGGAATGGAGTGGAATGGAATGGAACGGATTGAAATGGAATGGAATGGAAGGGATAGGAATGGAATGGAAAAAAGTGCAGTGGAGTGTTGTGAAGTGGAATGGAGAAGAAAGGAAGGGAGAGGAGTTGAGTGGAATGGAGTGGAATGTTATGGAATGGAATGGAATGGAATGGAGTGGATTGGAATGAAGGCGAATTTCAAGGAAAGGAATGCAGAGGTATGAAGAGGAGTGGAGTGCAGAAGACAGGATTTGAATTGAATGGAATGGAAAGGAATGAATTGGAGTGGAGTAGATTGGATTCTAGCATAAAACAATGGAATGGACTGGAATGGAATGGAATGGAATGGAACGGAACGGAACGGAATGGAATGGAATCGAATGGAATGGAGTGGACTGGAATGGAGTCGATTGGGAAGGACTGGAATGCAGTGGAGTGGAGAGGAGGGGAGTGGAGAAGAGTGGATTTGAATTCAATGGAATTGAATGCAATGGGATGGGATGGAATGGAGTGGAATGCAGTGAACTGGAGTGTAGTGGATTGTAGTAGAATGGAAACCAATGAAAAATGGAGTGGAATGGAATATAATGGAACAGAATGGAAAGGAATGGAATGGAATGGAATGGAGTGCAGTGTATTTGAAATGAATTTAATGGAGGGGAGTGTAGTGGAGAGGAGTGGAATGGAAAGGAATGGAATGCAGTAGACTGGAGAGGAGTAGAGTAGACAAGAGTAGATTTGAATTGAATGGAATAGAATGTAATGGATTGGATTGGAGTGGAGTGTATTCTAGTGAAAAGAATGGAATCAAATGGAATGGAATGGAATGGAATGGAATGGAATGGAATGGAATGGAATGGAATGGAATGGAGTGGAATGGAATGAAAGGGAAAGGAATGGAATGGATTGGAATGGAATGGAATGGAATAAAAAGGAATGGAATGGAGTGGAATGGAATGGAATGGAATGGAAAAGAATGGAATAGAATTGAAAAAAGTGCAGTGGAGTGCAGTGGAGAGGAATGGAGAAGAAAAGAAGGGAGTGGTGTGGAGTGGAATGTAGTGGAATGGAATGGAATGAAATGGAATGGAATGGAACTGAATGGAGTAGATTGAAATGGTGGTGAAGGGGAAGGAATGGAATGCAGTGTTCTGGAGAGGAATGTAGTGCAGACGAGTGGATTTTAATTGAGTGGAATGGAAAGGAATCTATTTGAGTGGACTGGAGTGTATTCTAGTGGAAAAGAATGGAAAGCAATGGAATGGAATGCAATTCAATGCAATCAAATGGAATGGAAAAAAGTGCATTGGAGTGCAGTGGATAGGCACGGAGAAGAAATGAAGGGAGTGGAGTTGAGTGGAATGGAGTGGAATGGAGTGTGATGGAATGGAATGGATAGGAAAGGAATGGAATGGAGGGGATTGGAATGGAAGCGAATGGGAAGGAATGGAATGCAGTGGTGTGGAGAGGAGTGGAGTGCAGAAGAGTCGATTTGAATGGAATGGAAGGGAATGGAATGGAATTAATGGAAAAAAGTGAATTGGAGTTTATTGGAGTGGAATGGAGAAGAAAGGAACTCAGTGGAGTGGTGTGGAATGGAGTTGAGTGGAATGGAATGGAATAGAATGGAATGGAATGGAATGGAAAAGTGTGGACTTGAATGTAGGCGAATGGGAAGGAATGGATTGCAGTACAGTGGAAAGGAGTGGAGAGGAGAAGATTGGATAAGAATGGAATGGAATGGAATGGAATGGAATGGAATGGAATGGAATGGAATGGAGTGGAGTGGACTGGATTCTCTTGGAAAATAATGGAGTGAAACGTAGTGTTATGGAGTGGAATGCAATGGAATGGAAGGGAATGGAGTAAAATGGAAAGGAGGCGAATTGGAAGGAATGGAATACAGTGGATTGGAGAGGAGTGGAGTTGGGTAGAGTGCATTTGAATGGAATAGAATGGAATGGAATGGATTGGAGGGTAGTGGAGTGGATTCTATTGAAAAGAAAGAATGGAATGGAATAGAATGGAATGGAAAAGAGTGCAGTGGATTGCAGTGGAGTTGAAAGGAGAAGAAAGGAAGGGAGTGGAGTGGAGTGGAATGGAGTGGAATGGAATGGAAAGGAATGGAATGGAATATAGTGCACTGGAATGGACGAGAAAGTAAGGAATGGAAAACAGTGGAGTGGAGAGGAGTGGAGGTGAGAAGAGGGGATTTCAATTGAATGGAAAGGAATGCAATGGACTGGAATGGAAGGGAATAGATTGGAGTGTATTGCACTGTATTGGAATCGAATGGTATGGAGAGGAGTGGAGTGGAGTGGAGTGGAATGGGAAGTAATGGAATGGAGTGGAGTGGAGTGGTGTAGATTGGAGGGTAGTAGAGTGGAATCAGGTGAAATGGATTGGAATGTAAAAGAATGCAATGGAATGGAATCCAGTGGATTGGAATCGAGTTGTGTGGATTGGAATGGAATGTATTGTAATGGAATGGAATGCAATGAAATGGAAAATAGTGCAGTGGAGTGCAGTGGAGTGGAATGGAGCAGAAAGGAAGGGAGTGGATGTAGTGCAATGGAGTGGAATGGAATGGAATGGAATGGAGGCGAATGGGAAGGAATGGAATGCAGAGATTGGAAAAGAGTTTAGAGAAGAGTGGTTCTGAATTGAAGGGAATGCAATGGAATGGATTGGAGGGCAGTGGAATAGATTCTTGTGGAAAAGGAAGGAATGGAAAGGAATGGAATGGAATGGAACGAAACGGAATCACATGGAATGGAATGGAATGCAATGCAATAGAATGGAATGGAATGCAATTGAAAGGTGTGGAATGGAATGGAATGGAATGCAAAAAAGTGCACTGGAGTGCTGTTGAATGGAATGGAGAAGAAAGGAAGGGAGTGGATTCGGGTGGAATGGATGGGAATGGAGTGGAATGGAATGGAATGGAATGGAAAATGTGCTGTGGAGTGCAGTGGAGTGGAATGGAGAAGAACGGAAGGGAGTGGACTGGAATGGAATGGAGTGGAATGGAGTGGAATGAAAGGAATGGAATGGAATGGAATGGAGTGGAATGGAATGGAATGGAATGGAGTGGAGTGGAACGGAATGGAATGGAATGGAATGGAGTGGAACGGAATGGAATGGAATGGAATGGAATGGAATGCAATGGAATGGAATGGAATGGAATGGAATGCAATGCAATGGAATGGAATGGATGGGAGTGAACTGGAACAGAGGCGAATGAAAGGAATGCAATGCAGTGGAGAGGAGAGGAGTGGAGTGGAGAAGAGTGGATTTCAATTGACTGGATTTGAATGGAATGGAATGGTGTGGAGTGGACTGGATTCAAGACGAAAAGAACAGAATGGAATGGAATGAAATGGAAAGAATGGAATGAAAAAAGTTGTAGTCGAGTGCAGTGTAGTGGAATGGAGAAGAAAGGAAGGGAGTGGAGTGGAGAGGAATGGAGTAGAATGGAATGGAATGGAAAAGAGTGGACGGGAATTCAGGCGAATGGGAAGAAATGGAATGCAGTCGAGTGGAGAGGAGTGGAGTGGATTAGAGTGGATTTGAATGGAATGGAATGGAATGAAATGGAGGCAAAAGGGAAGCAATGGAATGCATAGTTTGGAAGGGAGTGTAGAGAAGAGTGGATTTGAATTGAAGTGAATGGAATGGAATGGATTGTAGGGGAGGGGAGTAGATTGTAGGGGAAAAGAAGGGTATGGAAGGAATGGAATGGAATATAATGGAATGGAATAGAATCACATGCAATGGAATGGAAGGCAATGGAATGGAATGGAATGCAATGGAAAGGGATGGAATGGAATAGAATGGAATGGAAAAATATCAGTGGAGTGCACTTGAGTGGAATGGAGAATAAAGGAAGGCAATGGATTGGGGTGGAATGGATGGGAATGGAATGGAATTGACTGGAATGGATGGGAATGGAATGGAATGGAATGCAATGGAATGGAATGGAAAAAATTGCCAGGGAATGCAGTGGAGTGGAATGGAGAAGAACAGAAGGGAGTGGAGTGGAGTGGAGTGGAATGGACCGGAATGGAATGCAACGTGATTGAATGGATTGTAATGGAATTGAGTGGACTGGAATGGAGGCAAATGGGAAGGAATGGAATGCAGTGGAGTAGAGAGGAGTGGTGTGGAGAAGAGTGGATTTGAATTCAATGGAATGGATTGCAATCGAATCGAATGGAATGGAATGCATGGATTGGAGTGGAGAGGATTGGAGAATAGAAATTAATGGAAAGTAATGTAATGGAATGCAATAAAATGGAACGGAAAGAAAAGGAATGGAATGGAGTGAAGTGGAGTTTAGTGTATTGGAAAAGAATGGAATGGAGAGCAGTGGAGGGCAGTGGAGTGGAATGGGAAGGAATGGAATGGAATGGAATAGATTGGAGTGGAATGGAGGACACTAGAGTGGATTCAGTTGGAATGGAAAGGAATGGAATGAAATGAAGTGGAATGCAGTGCTTTTCATTGGAGTTGCGTGGAGGGGAATGGAATGGAATAGAATGGAATGGAATGGAATGGAATGGAATGGAATGGAAAAATATGCAATGGAGTGGAATGGAGAAGAAAGGAAGGGAGTGGAGTGGAGTGCAACGTATTGGAATGGCATGGAATGGAATGGAACGGTATGGAATGGAAAGGATTTTAATGGAACACAATGTACCGTACTGGAATGGAGGCGAATGGGAAGGTGTTGATTGCAGTGGAGTGGAGAGGAATGGAGTGGAGAAGAGTGGATATCAATGGAACGGAATGCAATGGAATGGAGTGGAGTGTAATGGAGGTGAATGGGAAGGAATGTAATGCAGCGGAGTGGAGAGGAGTCTAGTGGAGAAGAGTGGAATTGAATTGAATGGAATGGAATGGAATTGTTTTGAATGGAGTGGAGTGAATTCTTGTGGAAAAGAATGGAATGGAATGGAATGCAATAGAATGGAATGGAATCAAAAGGAATGGAAGGGATCCGAATGGGAAGGAATGGAACTGAAAAAAATGCAGTGGAGTGCAATGGAGTGGAATGGAGAAGAAGGAAAGGGAAGAGAGTGGAGTGGAATGGAGTGGGATGGAATGGAGTGGAATGGAATGGAATGGAGTGGAGTGGAGTGGAATGGAATGGAATGGAATGGAATGGAATGGAAATGAATGGAATGGAATGGAAAGCAATGGAATGGAATGAAATGAGTAAACTGGAATGCAGGCAAAGGGAAATGAATGGAATGCAGTGGAGTGGAGAGGAGTGGAGTGGAGAAGAGAGGATTTGAATTTAATGTAATGGAATGGAATGTATTGGAGTGGAGTGGACTGGATTCCAGTGGAAAAGAATGGAATGGAATGCAGTGGAATGTAATGTAATCGAATGGAATGGAACGGAATAAAATGGAACTGAATGCAGTGGAATGGCAAGGAAAGGAAAGGAATGGAATGGAATGGATTGGAAGGGAATGGAATGGAAAAAATTCAGTGGAGTGCAGTGGAGTGGAATGGAGAAGAAACGAAGGGAGAGGATTGGAGTGGAATGGAGTGAAATGGATATGAATGGAATGGAATGGAGTGGACAGGAATGGAGGCGAATAGGAGGGAATGGATTGCAGTGGAGTTGAGGGGAGTGGAGTTGAAAAGAATGGATTTCAACTGAATGGAATGGATTGGAGTGTCATGGAGTGAAGTGGATTCAAGTGGAAAAGAAGGAATGGAATGGAATGGAATGGAATGGAATGGAATGGAATGAAATGGAATGGCATGGAACGGAATGGAATGGAATAGAAAGGAAGAGAATGGAATGAATGGAATAAATGCAGTGTACTCTAGTGGAGTGGAATGGAGAAGAAAGTAAGGGAGAGGAGTGGAATGGAGTGGAATGGAATGCGATGGAATGTTATGGAATGGAATAGAATTTGATGGAATGCATTGCAATGGAATAAAATGGAATGGAATGGAATGCGATTGAACATAATGGAATGGAATGGAATGGAATGGAATGGAATGCGATGGCATGGAATGGAATGGAATGGAACAGAATGCAATGGAATGTAATGGTATGGAATGGAGTGGAATGGAATGCAGTGGAATGGAAAGGAACGGAAGGGAACCGAACAGAATGGAATGGAATGGAAAAAAGTGCAGTGAAGTGCAGTGGAGAGGAATGGAGAAGAAAGGAATGGTGGGATATGAATTGGAATGGAGAGGATTGGAATGGAATGGAATGAAATGGCATGGAATGGAAAGGAGTGGATTGGAATGGAGACGAATGGGAAGGAATGGAATGCCGTCGGGTGGAGAGGAGTGGAGTGCAGAAGAGTGGATTTTAATTGAATGGAATGGAAAGCAATCGATTTGAGTAGAGTGGAGTGGATTCTACTGAAATAGTATGGCGTGGAATGGAATGGAATGGAATGGAATGCAATGGAATGGAATGGAAAGGAATGGAATGGAATGGAGTGGTTTGGAATGGAGGCGAATGGGAAAGAATGGAATGCAGTGGAGTGGAGTGGAGTGGTTTGGAGAAGAGTGGATTTGAATTGAATGGATTGAAATGGAATAGATTGGAGTGGAGTGGAGTGCATTCTAGCGGAAAAGAATGGAATGGACAGGACTACAATGGAAGGGAATTGATAAAAGTGCAGTTGAGCGTAGTGGAGTGGAACAGAGAAGAAAGGAAGGGAGTGGATTGGAGTAGAATGGAATGGAATGGAATGGAATGGATTGCATTGAAGTGGAGAGGAATCTAGTGGAAAAGAATGGAAGGGAAGGGAATGGAATGGAATGGAAAGAAATGGAATGCAAAAATGTGCAGTGGAGTGCAGTGGATTGGAATGGAGAAGAAAGGAAGGGAGTGGAGTAGAGTGTAATGTACTGGAAAGAAATAGAATGGTATTTAATAGAATGAAATGGAATGAACTGGAATGGAGCTGACTGGTAAATATTGGAATTCAGTGGAGAGGAGAAGATTGGATTGGAATGGAATGGAATGGAATGGAATGGAATGCAATGGAATGGAATGGAATGGAATGCAATGGAATGGAATGGAATGGAATGCAATGCAATGGAATGGAATGGAATGGAATGGAATGGAATGGAATGCAATGGAATGGAATGGAATGCAATGGAATGGAAGGGAATGTATTGGAGAGGAGTGGAGTGGATTCTAGGCAAAAAGAATGAAATGGAGTGGAAACGAATGGTATGGAATGGAATGGAATGGATTGGAATGGAATGGAATGGAAAAAAGTGTAGTGGAGTACAGTGGAGTGGAACGGAGAATAAAGGAAGACAGTGGAGTGTAGTGGCATGGAGGGGAATGGAAAGGAATAGAATGGTGTGGATTGGAATGGAATTTAATGGAATGGAGTGCAGTGGAGAGGAATGGAGAAGAAAGGAAGGGAGTGGAGTGGAGTACAATGGAATGGATTGGAATGGAATGGAATGGAATGGAATGGAGTGCAATGCAATGGAATGAAGTGGACTGGTAGGAAGGCGAAAGGGAAGGAATGGATTGCAGTGGAGTCGAGAGGTTTGGAGTGGAGAAGAGTGAATTTGTATGGAATGGAATGAAGTGGAGTGGAGAGCAGTGGATTGTATTGGAAAAGAATGGAATTTAATGAAAAAGAATGGAAGGGACCAGAATGGAATGACATGGAATGGAATGGAATGGAATGGAAAAAATGTAGTGGAGTGTAGGGGAGTGGAAAGGAGAAGAAAGAAGGGGAGTGGAATGGAGAGTTATGGAATGGAATGGAATGGAATGGAATGGAATGGAATGGAATGGAATGGAATGGATTAGAATGGAATGGATTCTACAGGAATGGAGGCGAATGGGAACGAATGGAAAACAGTGGATTGGAGAGGAGTGGAATGAAAAAGAGTTAACATGAATTGAATGGAATGGATTGGAGTGTAGTGGAGTGGATTCTAGTGGAAAAGAAGGGAATGGAATGGAATGGAATGGAATGGATTGGAATGGAATGGAGTGGAATGAAAAAAAGTGCAGTGGAGTGTAGTGGAGTTGAAAGGAGAAGAAAGGAAGAGACTGGAGTAGAGTCGAATGGAGTGAAATATAATTTAATGTAATGGAATGGATTGGAGTTCACTGCAATGGAGGCGAATAGGAAGGAATGGAATAAAGTGGAGTGGAGAGGAATGGAGTGGAGAAAAAAGGATTTGAATTGAATGGAATGGAAGGCAATGGAATGGAATGGAAAAAAGTGCAGTGGAGTACAGTGGAGTGGAATGGAGAAGAAAAGAAGGGAGTGGATTAGAGTGGAATGGAGTGAAACGGAATGCAATAGAATGGAATGACTGGAATGGAGGAGAATGGGAAGGAATGGAATGCAGTGGAATGGAGAGGAGTGGAGTGGAAAAGAGTGGAACTGGAATTGAACAGAATGCAATGCAATGAAATGGAATGGAACCGAGTGGAGTGGAGTGCAGTGTAGTGGAATTGAATTTTATGGAGAGGAGTGTGGTGGAGTGGATCAGAATGGGAAGGAATGGAATGGAGTGGAGTGGAGTGGAGTGGAGTGGAATTGAGTGGAGGGTAGTAGTGTGGATTCAGGTGGAATGGATTGGAATGGAATAGAATGGAATGGAATGCAGTGGATTGGAAAGGAGTTGCTTCGAGTGGAATGAAATGTAATGTAATGTAATGGAACAAATGGAGTGGAGTGCAGTGGAGTGGAATGGAGAAGAAAGGAAGGGTGAGGGGAGTAGTGCAATGGATTGGAATGGAATGGAATTGAATGGAATGGAAAGGTCTGGAATGGAGGCGAATGGGAAAGAATGGAATGCAGAGATTGGAGAGGAATGTAGTGGACAAGAGTCGACTTGAATGAAATGGAATAGAATGGAATGCAGTGGAGTGGAGTGGAGTAGATTCAAGTGGATAGAAAAGGAATGGAATGGAATGGAATGGAACGCAATGGAATGGAATGGAATGGAATGGAACAAATAAA
Source organism: Nomascus leucogenys (assembly GCF_006542625.1). Classification (NCBI taxonomy): domain Eukaryota; kingdom Metazoa; phylum Chordata; class Mammalia; order Primates; family Hylobatidae; genus Nomascus; species Nomascus leucogenys. The sequence goes on along the minus strand of NW_022096634.1, from coordinate 218,113 downwards.
AGTGCAGTGGATTGCCGTGGAGTGGAACGGAGAAGAAAGGAAGGGAACGGAGTGGAGTGGAATGGAGTGGAAAAGAATGAAATGGAATGGAATACAATGGAATGGAAAGAATTGGACTGGAATAGAGGTGAATGGGAAGGAAAGGAATGAAGTTGAGTGGAGGGGAGTGGAATGGAGAAGAGTGAATTTGAATGGAATGGAATGGAATGGAATGAAGTGGAGTGGAGTGCAGTGGATTCTACTGGAAAAGAATGGAATGGAATGGTATGGAAAGGAACAGAATGGGATAGAATGGAATGGAATGAAAAAAGAGCAGTGGAGTGTAGTGGAGCGTAATGGAGAACAAAGGAAGGGAGTGGAATGGAGTGTTATAGAGTGGAATGGAATGGAATGGAATTGAATGGAATGGAATACCATGGAATGGAATGGAACGGAATGGAATGGAATGGAGTTGACTGTAATGGAGATGAAAGGGAAGGAATGGAAGGCAGTGGATTAGAGTGTAGTGGAGAGGAGAAGAGGGCATTTGAATGGAATGGAATGGAATGGAGTGGATTGGAATCAATGCGAATTGCAAGGAAAGGAATGCAGAGGTATGGAGAGGAGTGGAGTGCAGAAGACAGGATTTGAATTGAATGGAATGGAAAGGAATGAATTGGAGTGGAGTCGATTGGATTCTAGTATAAAACAATGGAATGGACCGGAATGGAATGGAACGGAATGGAATGGAATGGAATCGAATGGAATGGAGTGGACTGGAATGGAGTCGATTGGGAAGGAATGGAATGCAGTGGAGTGGAGAGGAGGGGAGTAGAGAAGAGTGGATTTGAATTCAATGGAATGGAATGCAATGGGATGGGATGGAATGGAATGGAATGCAGTGGACTGGAGTGTAGTGGATTGTAGTAGAATGGAAAGGAATGAAAAGTAATGGAGTGAAATGGAACACAATGGAACAGAATGAAAAGGAATGAAATGGAATGGAATGGAATGGAGTGCAGTGTATTTGAAATGAATTTAATGCAGGGGAGTGTAGTGGAGAGGAGTGGAATGGAAAGGAATGGAATGCAGTGGACTGGAGAGGAGTAGAGTGGACAAGAGTAGAATTGAATTGAATGGAATAGAATGTAATGGATTGGATTGGAGTGGAGTGTATTCTAGTGAAAAGAATGGAATCGAATGGAATAGAATGGAAAGGAATGGAAGAGAATGGAGTGGAATGGAATGAAAGGGAAAGGAATGGAATGGATTGGAATGGAATTGAATGGAATGAAAAGGAATGGAATGGAATGGAATGGAATGGAATGGAATAGAAGAGAATGGAATGGAAAAGAATGGAATAGAATCGAAAAAAGTGCACTGGAGTGCAGTGGAGAGGAATGGAGAAGAAAAGAAGGGAGTGGTGTGGAGTGGAATGTAGTGGAATGGAATGGAATGCACTGAAATGGAATGGAATTTCATGGAATAGATTGAAATGGTGGCAAAGGGGAAGGAATGGAATGCAGTGTTCTGGAGAGGAGTGTAGTGCAGAAGAGTGGATTTTAATTGAGTGGAATGGAAAGGAATCTATTTGAGTGGAGTGGAGTGGATTCTACTGGAAAAGAATGGAAAGCAATGGAATGGAATGCAATTCAATGGAATCGAATGGAATGGAAAAAAGTGCATTGGAGTGCAGTGGACAGGCATGGAGAAGAAAGGAAGGGAGTGGAGTTGAGTGGAACGGAGTGGAATGGAATGTGATGGAATGGAATGGATAGGAAAGGAATGGAATGGAATGGAGGGGATTGGAATGGAAGCGAATGGGAAGGAATGGAATGCAGTGGTGTGGAGAGGAGTGGAGTGCAGAAGAGTCAAATGGAGTGGAATGGAAGGGAATGGAATGGAATTAATGGAAAAAAGTGAATTGGAGTTTATTGGAGTGGAATGGAGAAGAAAGGAACGCAGAGGAGTGGTGTGGAATGGAGTGGAGTGGAATGGAATGGAATGGAATGGAATGGAATGCAATGGAATGGAATGGAAAAGTGTGAACTTGAATGTAGGCGAATGGGAAGGAATGGATTGCAGTAGAGTGGGGAGGAGTGGAGAGGAGAAGATTGGATTGGAATGGAATGGAATGGAATGGAATGGATTGGAGTGGAGTGGATTCTCTTGGAAAATAATGGAGTGAAATGGAGTGTTATGGAGTGGCATGGAATGGAATGGAATGGAGTAAAATGGAATGGAGGCGAATTGGAAGGAATGGAATACAGTGGATTGGAGAGGAGTGGAGTTGGGTAGAGTGCATTTGAATGGAATAGAATGGAATGGAATGGATTGGAGGGTAGTGGAGTGGATTCTATTGGAAAAGAAAGAATGGAAGGGAATGGAATGGAGTGGAACAGAGTGTAGTGGATTGCAGTGGAGTTGAAAGGAGAAGAAAGGAAGGGAGTGGAGTGGAGTGGAATGGAGTGGAATGGAATGGAAAGGAATGGAATGGAATATAGTGCACTGGAATGGATGCGAAAGGTAAGGAATGGAATACAGTGGAGTGGAGAGGAGTGGAGGTGAGAAGAGGGGATTTCAATTGAATGGAAAGGAATGCAATGGAATGGAAAGAAAGGGAATAGATTGGAGTGGATTGCATTTTATTGGAATTGAATGGTATGGAGAGGAGTGGAGTGGAGTGGAATGGGAAGTAATGGAATGGAGTGGAGTGGAGTGGTGTGGAGTGGAGGGTAGTAGAGTGGAATCAGGTGTAATGGATTGTAATGTAAAAGAATGCAATGGAATGGAATCCAGTGGATTGGAATCGATTTGTGTGGATTGGAATGGAATGTATTGTAATGGAAAGGAATGGAATGAAATGGCAAATAGTGCAGTGGAGTGCAGTGGAGTGGAATGGAGAAGAAAGGAAGGGAGTGGATGTAGTGCAATGGAGTGGAATTGAATGGAATGGCGGCGAATGGGAAGGAATGGAATGCAGAGTTTGGAAAGGACTTTAGAGAAGAGTGGATCTGAATTGAAGGGAATGCAATGGAATGGATTGGAGGGCAGTGGAATAGATTCTTGTGGAAAAGGAGGGAATGGAAAGGATTGGAATGGAATGGAATGAAATGGGATCACATGGAATGGAATGGAATGCTATGCAATGGAATGGAATGCAATGGAAAGGTGTGGAATGGAATGGAATGGAATGTAAAAATGTGCACTGGAGTGCTGTTGAGTGAAATGGAGAAGAAAGGAAGGGAGTGGACTCGGGTGGAATGGATTGGAATGGAATGGAATTGAATGGAATGGAAAATGTGCTGTGGAGTGCAGTGGAGTGGAATGGAAAAGAACGGACGGGAGTGGAGTGGAGTGGAATGGAGTGGAATGGAGTGGAATGGAAAGGAATGGAATCGAATGGATTGGAGTGGAATGGAATGGAATGGAATGGAACGGAATGCAATGGAATGCAATGGAATGGAATGGAAAGGATGGGAGTGAACTGCAACAGAGGCGAATGAAAGGAATGGAATGCAGTGGAGTGGAGAGGAGTGGAGTGGAGAAGACTGGATTTCAATGGAATGGATTTGAATGGAATGGAATGGTGTGGAGTGGAGTGGATTCAAGACGAAAAGAACGGAAAGGAATGGAATGGAAAGAATGGAATGGAAAAAGTTGCAGTGGAGTGCAGCATAGTGGAATGGAGAAGAAAGGAAGGGAGTGGAGTGGAGTGGAATGGAGTGTAATGGAACAGAATGGAACGGAATGCAGTGGACGGCAATTCAGGCGAATGTGAAGAAATGGAATGCAGAGGAGTGGAGAGGAGTGGAGTGGAATAGAGTGGATTTGAATGGAATGGAATTTAATGAAATTGAGGCAAATGGGAAGCAATGGAATGCAGAGTTTGGAAGGGAGTGTAGAGAAGAGTGGATTTGATTTGAAGTGAATGAAATGGAATGGATTGTAGGGGAAGGAAGTAGATTCTAGTGGAAAAGAAGGGTATGGAAGGAATGGAATGAAATAGAATGGAATGGAATGAAATAGAATGGAATGGAATAGAATCGCATGGAATGGAATGGAAGGCAATGGAATGGAATGGAATGCAATGGAAAGGGATAGAATGGAATAGAATGGAATGGAAAAATATCAGTGGAGTGCAGTTGAGTGGAATGGAGAATAAAGGAAGGTAATGGATTGGGGTGGAATGGATGGGAATGGAATGGACTGGACTGGACTGGACTGGAATGGAATGGAATGGAATGGAAAAAGTTGCCGTGGAATGCAGTGGAGTGGAATGGAGAAGAACAGAAGGGAGTAGAGTGGAGTGGAGTGGAATGGACAGGAATGGAATGCAATGAGATTGAATGGATTGTAATCTAATTGAGTGGACTGGAATGGAGGGGAGTGGGAAGGAATGGAATGCAGTGGAGTAGAAAGGAGTGGTGTGGAGAAGAGTGGATTTGAATTCAGTGGAATGGAATGCAATCGAATGGAATGGAATGGAATGCATGGATTGGAGTGGAGAGGATTGGAGGAGAATAGAAATTAATAGGACGTAATGTAATGGAATGCACTAAAATGGAATGGAAAGAAAATGAATGGAATGGAGTGAAGTGGATTTTAGTGTATTGGAAATGAATGTAATGGAGAGCAGTGGAGAGCAGTGGAGTGGAATGGGAAGGAATGTAATGGATTGGAATAGATTGGAGTGGAATGGAGGACAGTAGAGTGGATTAGTTGGAATGGAAAGGAATTGAATGAAATGAAATGGAATGCAGTGCTTTTGAGTGCAGTTGCGTGGAGGGGAATGGAATGGAATAGAATGGAATGGAATGGAATGGATTGGAAAAAAGTGCAGTGGAGTGCAGTAGAGTGGAATGGAGAAGAAAGGAATTTAGTGTATTGGAATGGAATGGAGAGGAATGGAATAAAATTGAATAGAATGGAATGGTATGAAAAGGAATGGATTGGACTGAAATGGAGGCGAATGGGCAAGAATCGAAAGCAGTTGAGTGGACAGGAGTGCAATGGAAAAGATTGCATTTGAATTAAATGGAATGGAATGGAATGGATTGTAGTGTAGTTGAGTGGATTCTGGTGGAAAAGAATGGAATGTAAAGGAAAGGAATGGAATGGAATGGAATGGAATGGAATGGAAAGGAATGGAACGGAATGGAATGGAATGGAATGGACTGGAAAGGAGAGCACTGAAAGGGAGGAGAATGTGAAGGAATGGAATTCAGTGGAGTGCATTGGAGAAGAGTGCATTTGAATTTAATGGAATGGAATGGAATGGATTGGAGAGTAGTGGAGTGGATTCTAGTGGAAAAGAAAGAAATGTAGTGTAATGCAATGGAAGAAGGGAATGGAATGGAATGGAATGGAATTGAATGGAATGGAATAGAATCACATGGAATGGAATGGAATGGAAGGCAATGGAATGGAATGGAATGCAACGGAAAGGGAAAGAATGGAATAGAATGGAATGGATAAATTTCAATGGAGTGCAATTGAGTGGAATGGAGAAGAAAGGAAGGGAATGGATTGGGGTGGAATGGATGGGAATGGAATGGAATTGATTGGAATGGAATGGAATTGATTGGAATGGAATGGAATCGAATCAAAAAAAGTGCCGTGGAATGCAGTGGAGTGGAATGGAGAAGAATGGAAGGGAGTGGAGTGGAGTGGAATGGAGTGAAATGGAATGCAATGTAATGGAATGTATTGTTATGGAATTGAGGGGACTGGAATGGAGGTGAATGGGAAGGAATGGAAGGCAGTGGAGTAGAGAGGAGTGGTGTGGAGAAGAGTGTATTTGAATTCAATGGAATATAATGCAATGGAATGGAATGGAATGCAGTGGATTGAAGTGGAGAAGATTGGAGAATGGAAATTAATGGAAAGTAATGTAATGGAATGCAATAAAATGGAATGGAATGAAAAGGAAAGGAATGGACTGGAGTGGAGAGTAGTGTATTGGAAGTGAATGGAATGGAGAGGAGTGCAGGGCAGTGGAGTGTAATGGGAAGGAACGCAATGGAAAGGAACAGATTGGAGTGGAATTGAGGGCAGTAGAGTAGATTCAGGTGGAGTGGAATGGAATGGAATGAAATGAAATTGAAGCATTGCTTTTGAGTGGAGTTGCGTGGAGGGGAATGGAATGGAATGGAATGGAATGCAGTGGAATGGAATGGATTGGAAAAAAGTGCAGCGGAGTGCAGTAGACTGGAATGGAGAAGAAACGAAGTTAGTGTAGTGGAGTTGAATGGAGAGAAATGGAATGGAATTGAATATAATGGAATGCAATGAGAAGGAATGGATTCGACTGAAATGGAGGGGAATGGGAGGAATCGAATGCAGTTGAGTGGAGAGGAGTGCAGGGGAAAAGAGTGCATTGGAATGGAATGGAATGGAATGGAATGGAATGGATTGAAGTGAAGTTGAGTGGATTCTAGTGGAAAAGAATGGAATGGAATCAATGGAATGGAATTGAATGGAATGGACTGGAATGGAATGGAATGGAATGGAGAGGACAGAAATGGAGGCAAATGGAAAGGAATGAAATGCAGTGGAATGGAGAGGAGTGCATTGGAGAAGAGGGCATTTGAATGAAATGGAATGGAATGGAATGGAATGGAATGGAATGGAATGGAATGGATTGCAGTGTAGTGGAGTGGATTCTAGTGGAAAAGAATTTAATGTAATATAATGGAATGGAATGGATTGGCATGGAATGGAATGTAAAAGAAAGGAAAGAAAAGGAATGCAATGGAATGGAATGGAATGGAATGGAACAAAAAAAACTGCAGTGGAGTGCAGAGGAGTGGAATGGAGAAGAAAGGAAGGGAGTTGAGTGGAGTGCAACGGAATGGAATGGAGTGGAATGGAAAATAGTGCAGTGGAATGTTGTGCTGTGTAATGGAGAAGAAAGAAGGGAGTGGACTGGTGTGGAATGGAATGGAATGGAATGGAATGAAATGGAGTGGACTGGAATAGAGGCGAGTGAAAGGAACAGAATGCAGTGGAGTGGAGAGGAGTGCAGTGTAGAAGAGTAGATTTGAATGGAATGGAATGGAATAGAATGGATTGGAGTGGAGAGGAGTTGATTCTATTGGAAAATAATGGAATGGAATGGAATGGAATGAATCGGATTGGAATGGAAGAAAGGGCAGTGGAGTGTAGTGGAGTGGAATGGAGAAGAAAGAAAGGGAGTGTAGTGGAGTGGAATGTAGTGGAAGTTAATGGAGTGGAATGGAATGGACTGGAATGGAGGCGATAGGGAAGGTATGGAATTCAGTGGAGTGGAGAGGAGTGGAGTGGATAATAGTGGATTTGAATTGAATGGAATGGAATAGAATGGAATGGAGTGGATTCGAATGCAGGCGAATGGGAAGGAATGAAATGCAGTGGAGTAGAAAAGGGTGGATATGATTTGAATGGAATGCAATGGAATGCAAGGCATTAGATTGAAGTGTAGTCAAATCTAGTGGGAAAGAACAGAAGGGAATGGAATGGAATGGAATGGAATGGAATGGAAAAAAAGCAGTGCAGTGCAATGGAGTGGAATGGAGAAGAAAGGAAAGGAGTGGAGTGGAGAGTTATGTAGTGGAAAGAAATAGACTAGTATTTAATGGAATGAAATGGATTTGACTGGAATGGAGCCGAATGGGAAGGAATGGAATTCAGTGAAGTGGAAAGGAGTGGAGAGGAGAAGAGTGGATTTGAATGGAATGGAATGGAATGGAATGGTTTCTAGTGGAGAGGAGGGGATTCCTGTGGAAACGAATAGAATGGAATGGAATGGAATGGAATGGAATTAATGGAAATAATGGAATGGAATGGAATGGAAAAAAGTGCATTGGAATAGAATGGAGAAGAAAAGAAGGGAGGGGATTGCAATGGAATGGAGTGAAATGGATTGGAATGGAATGGAATGGAGTGGACAGGAATGGAGGCGAATGGGAAGGAATGGAATGCAATGGAGGGGAGGGGAGTGGAGTTGAGAAGAATGAATTTGAATTGAATGGAATGGATTGGACTGGAGTGTCCTGGAGTGAAGTGGATTCTAGTGGAAAAGAATGGAATGGAATGGAATGGAATGGAATGGAATGGAATGGAATGGAATGGCATGGAATGGAATGGAATAGAAAGGAATGGAATGGAATGAATGCAAAAAATGCAGTGTAATATAGTGACTTGAATGGAGAAGAAAGAAACGGAGAGGAGTGGAATGGAGTGGAATGGAATGGAATGGAATGCATGGCAATGGAATGGAATAGAATGGAATGCATTCAATGGAATGGAATGGAATGGAATGCATTGCAATGGAATGGAATGGGATGGAATGGAATGGAATGGAATGCGATGGAATGGAATGCAATGGAATGGAATGAAATGGAATGCGATGGAATAGAATGGCATGGACTGGAGTGGAATGGAATGCAATGGAATGCAATGGAATGGAACGGAACAGAATGGAATGGAATGGGAAAAAGTGCAGTGAAGTGCAGTGGAGAGGAATGGAGAAAAAAGGAATGGTGGGGTGTGGATTGAATGGAGTGGATTGGAATGGAATGGAATGAAATGGCATGGAATGGAAAGGAGTGCATTGGAATGGAGACGAATGGGAAGGAAGGGAATGCCATCCTGTGGAGATGATTGGAGTGCAGAAGAGTGGATTTTAATTGAATGGAATGGGAAGCAATTGATTTGAGTGCAGTGGAGTGGATTCCATTGGAAATGAACAGCATGGAATGGAATGGAATGGAATGGAATGGAAAAAAGTGCAGTGGAGTGAAGCGTAGTGGAATGGGGAAGAACGGAAGGGAGTGGAATGGAATAGGATGGAATGGAATGGAACGTAATGGAATGGAATGGACTGGAGTACATTGGAATGGAGGTGAGTTGGAAGGAATGGAATGCAGTGTTGTAGACAAGTGAAGTGGAGTGAAAAAGAGGCCACTTGAATAGAATGGAATGGAAAGAACTGGAATGAAATGGAATGGAAAGAATGGGAAAATGTTCAGTGGAGTGCAGTGGAGTGGAATGCAGAAGAAAGAAAGGAGTGGAATGGTGAGGAATGGAATGGAATGGAGTGGAATGGAATGGAATGGAATGGAATGGAATGGAATGGAATGGGGTGGACTGGAATATAGGCGAATGGGAAAGAATGGAATTCAGTGGAGTGGAGAGCAGTGGGGTGGAGAAGAGTGGATTTGAATTGAATGGAATGGAATGCAATGGAATGTGATGTAATGGAATGGAATGCAGTGGATTGTAGTGGAGTGGATTGGAGTAGAATGGAAATTAATGGAATGGAATGGAATACAATGGAACAGAATGAAAAGGAATGAAATGGAATGAAGTGGAGTGGAGTGCAGTGTATTGCAAATGAATGTAATGGAGAGGATTGTGGTGGAGTGGAGTGGAATGGGAAACAATGGAATGGAGTGGAGTGGAGCTGCAATGGAGGGGAGTAGGTTGGACTCAGGTGTAATGTAATGTAATGTAATGGAATGCAGTGGATTGGACTGGAGTTGCGTGGAGGGGAAAGGAATGGAATGGGATGCAATGGAATGGAATGAAATGGAATGGAATGGAATGGTTAGGAATGGAAAGGAATGGAATGGAATGGAATAGAATGGAATGGAATGGAATGGAATGGAATGAAATAGAATGGAAAAAAAACAGTGGAGTGTTGTGGACTGGAATGGAGAAGAAGGAAGGGAGTGGAGTTGAGTGGAATGGAGGGGAACGGAATGGAATGGAATGGAATATAATGGAACGGAATGGAGTGGATTTGAATGAAGGTGAATGGGAAGGAATGGAATGCAGTGGTATGGACAAGAGTGGAGTTTAGAAGAGTGGATTTGAATTGAATGTAATGGAAAGGAATGCATTGAAGTGCGGTGGATGGGATTCTAGTATGAAATAATGGAATGGAATGGATAGAATGGAATGGAATGGAATGAATGGAAAAACTTGCAGTGGAGTGAAGAGTAGTTGAATGGAGAATAATGGAAGGGAGTGGAATGGAATGGATTGCAATGGAATGGGATGGAATGAAATGAAAAGAATGGGACTGGAGTAGAGTGGATGGGAGTAGAATGGAATGGAAAGGAAAGTAATGGAATGGAATGGAATACAATTTAATGGTATGATGAGGAATGCAATGGAATAGAATGGGAAGGAATGGAGGGCAGTGTATTTCAAAAGAATGGAATAGAGAGGAGTGTGGAGGATGGGAGTAGAATGTGAAGGAATGGAATGGAGTGGAGTGAAGTGGATTGGAGTGCAATGGAGGGAAGTAGATTCGATTAAGGTGGAATGGAATGGAATGGAAAGCAGTGGATTGGAGTGGAGTTGTGTGGAGGGTAATGGAATGGAACAGAATGGAATGGAATGGAATGAAACGGAATGGAATGAATGGAATGGAAAGGAAAAAAGGGCAGTGGAGTTCACTGGAGTGGAATGGAGAAAAAAGGAAGAGAGTGGAGTGGAGTGGAATGGAGTGGAATGGAATGGAATGGAATGGAATGGAACGTAGTGGACAGGAATGGAGGCAACGGGGAAGGAATGGAATGCAGTGAAGTGGAGAGGAGTGGAGTGGAGTAGAGTTGATTTGAACGGAATGGAATGGAATGGAATGGAATGGATTGGAGTGGAGTGGAGTGGATTCCAGTGAAACGAATGGAATGGAATGGAATGGAATGGAATGGAACGTAGTGGACAGGAATGCAGGCGACGGGGAAGGAATGGAATGCAGTGAAGTGGAGAGGAGTGGAGTGGAGTAGAGTTGATTTGAATGAAATGGAATGGAATGGAATGGAATGGATTGGAGTGGAGTGGAGTGGATTCCAGTGAAACGAATGGAAGGGAATGGAATGGAATGGAATGGAATGGAATGGGCCAGAATTCAATGGAATGGATTGGAATGGAATGCAATGGAATGGAATGCAATGGAATGGAAAGGAATCAAATGGAATGGAATTGAATGGAATGGAGAGGACAGGAATGGAAGCCAAATGGAATGCAGTGGAGTGGGGAAGCGTGGATATGATTTGAATGGAATGGCATGGAATGGATTGGAAAGGAGTGGAGTTGATTCTAGTGGAAATGAATGCAATGGAATGGAATGGTATGGAATGAAAGGGAATGGAATTGCTTGGCATGGAATGGAATGGAATGAATGGAATGGAATGGAATGGAGAGGACTGAAATGGAGGCGAAAGGGAAGCAATGGAATGCAGTGGAGTGGAGAGGAGTTCATTGGAGAAGAGTGTATATGAATTGAATGGAATGGAATGGAATGGATTGGAGTGTAGTGGAGTGGATTCTAGCGGAGAAGAATGTAATGTAATGGAATGGAATGGATTGCCATGGAATGGAATGTAAAGGAATTGAATGGACTGGAATGGAATGGAGTGGAATGGCATGGAAAGGAAATGAATGGAATGGAATGGAATGGAAAGCAATGGAATGGAATGGAAATGAGTAAACTGGAATGGAGGTGAATGGAAATGAATGGAATGCAGTGGAGTGGAATGGAGCAGAGTGGAGAAGAGTGGATTTGAATTGAATGGAATGGAATGGATTGGAAAGGAATCAAATGGAATGGAAGGGATCTGAACAGGAAGGAATGGAATGGAAAAAAATGCAGTGGAAAGCAATGGAGTGGAACGGAGAAGAAAGGAATGGAATGGAGTGGAGTGGAATGGAGTGGGATGGAATGGAGTGGAATGGAATGGAATGGAATGGAATGGAGTGGAGTGGAATGGAATGGAATGGAAATGAATGGAATGGAAAGGAATGGAAATCAACAGAATGGAATGGAAATGAGTAAACTGTAAAGGAGGCGAATGGAAATGAATGGAATGCAGTGGATTGGAGAGGAGTGCAGTGGAGAAGAGTGGATGTGAATGGAATGGAATGGAATGGAATGGAATAGAATGTATTGGATAGGAGTGGAGTGGATTCAAGAGGAAAAGAATGGAATGGAATGGAATGAAGTGGAATGGAATGGAATGGAAAGGAATGGAGTGGAATGGAATGGAAACGAATGGAGTGGAATGGAATGGAATGGAAAAGAATGGAGTGGAATGGAATGGAATGAAGTGGAATGGAATGGAATGGAATGGAATGGAATGGAATGGAATAGAATCGCATGGAATGCAATGGAATGGAAGACAATGGAATGGAATGGAATGGAACAGTGAAATACAATATAAGATGACATTGTGCCATTGCAATCCAGCCAGGGTGACAGATTGAGAACTTGTTGAAAGAAAGCAATAGAATAATGTGGAATGGAAAGGAATGGAATGGAGAGGACGGAATGGAATGGAACTGAAAGGAATGGAATGAAACGGAATGGAGTGCAATGGAATGGAATAGCGAAATATAATATGAGCTAACATTGTCCCACTGCAATCAAGCCATGGTGACATTTTCAGAACTTCTTTAAAGAAAGGAATAGTATAGAATAGTGTGGAATGGAATAGAATGGACTGGAATGGAAAGGCACGGAACCGAATGGAATGGAATGGAGTGGAATGGAATGGAATGGAATGGAATGGAATGGAATGGAATGGAATGGAATGGAATGCAATGGAATGCAATGGAAGGGAATGAAATGGAATGTATAGCAATGGAACACAATGAAATGGAATGGAATCGAATGGAATGGAATGGAATGGAACAGAATGTAACGAAATGGAATGGAATAGAATGGAATGGTACAGAATGGAATGGAGTGCAATGGAATACAATGGAACGGAATGGAATGAAATGGAATGGAATGGAATGGAATGGAATGGAATGGAATGGATTGGAATGGAATGGAATGGAATGGATTGGAACGGTGAAATAAAATGTAAGCTGTCATTGTGCCAATGAAATCTAGCCAGGGTGACAGACTGAGAACTTCTTGAAAGAAAGGGATAGAATAGAATAGTGTGGAATGTATTGGAATGGAATGGAATTTAATGGAACGGAATGGAATGGAAAGGAATGGAGTGCAATGGAATGGAATGGAATGGAATGGAATGGAGTGCATAGAACAGAATGGAACAGAATGGCAGGAAATAGAATGGAATAGAATGCAATGGAATGGAATGGAATGGAACGGTGAAATAATATGTGAACTGACACTGTGTCACTGGAATCCAGCCAGGGTGAGAGACTGAGAACTTGTTGAAAGAAAGGAATAGAATAGAATAGTGTGGAATGGAATGGAATGGAATGGGATGAAATGGAATCATATGGAATGGAGTGAAATGGAACGGAAAGGAACAGAATGGAATGGAATGGAATGGAATGGAGCAGTGAAATGAAATGTGAGCTGACATTGTGCAATTGCAATCCAGCCAAGGTGTCAGATTGAGAACTTTTTGAAAGAAAACAATAGAATAGAATATTGTGGAATGGAATGAAATGGAATGGAAAGGACTGGAATGAAATGGAACAGAGTGGAATGGAATGGAATGGAATGGAATGTAAGGGAATGCAATGGAATGGAGTGCAATGGAAGGGAACGGAACAGAATGGGGTGGAATGGAATGGAACGTGATGGAATTGTATGAAATGCAGAACAATGGAAAGGAATGGAATGGAAGTGAATGAAATGGAATGGAATGGAATGGTGAAATAAAATGAGAGCTGATATTGCGCAACTGCAATCCAGTCACTGAGACAGATTGAGAACTTTTTGAAAGAAAGGAATAGTATAGAATACTGTTCAATGGAATGGAATGGAATGGAATGGAATGGAGTGGAATAGAATGGAAAGGAATGGAATGGAACGGAATGGAGTGCAACGGAATGGAATGGAACAGAATGGAATGAGATGGAATGGAATGGAAGAGAATGGAAGGGAATGCAATGGTGAAATAAAATGTGAGCTGAAATTGTGCTACTGCAATCCAGACAGGGTGACAGATTCCGAACTTGTTGAAAGAAAGGAATAGTATAGAATAGTGTGGAATGGAATGGAATGGAATGGAAAAGAATGGAATGAAATGGAATGGAAAGGAAAGGGGAAATAAAATGTGAGATGACATTGTGCCACTGCAATCCTGCCAAGGTGACAGATTGAGAACTTCTTGAAAGAAAGGAATAGAACAGAATAGTGTGGAATGGAATGGAATGGAATGGAATGGAATGGAATGGTGAAATAAAATTTGAGCTGACATTGTGCCATTGCAGTGCAGCCAAGGTGAGAGACTGAGAACCTGTTGAAAGAAAGGAGTAGAATAGAATAGTGTGGAAAGGAATGGAAAGGAGTGGAATGGAATGCAATGGAATGGAATGGAATGGAATGGAATGTAACAGAATAGAGTGCAATGGAAAGGAATGGAAATGAATGGAATGAACTGGAATGGAATGGAAGGGAGTGGAATGTAACGGTGAAATAAAGAGTGAGCCAACATTGTGCCACTGCAATCCAGCCACAGTGACAGATTGAGAACTAGTTGAAAGAAAGCAATAGAATAGAATAGTGTGGAATGGAATGGAATGGAATTTAATGGAATGGAATGGAATGCAATGGAATGGTGAAATACAATGTAAGCTGTCATTGTGCCATTGCAATCCAGCCAAGGTGACAGATTGAGAACTTTTTGATAGAAAGGAACAGAATACAATAGTGTGGAATGGAATGGAATGGAATGGATGGAATGGAATGGAACAGTAAGAAATGGAATGAAATGGAACGGAGTGCAATGGAACGGAATGCAACGGAATGGAATGGAATGGAATGGAATGGAATGGAATGGAATGGAATGGAATGGAATGCAATGTAGTGGTGAAATATAATGTGAGCTAACATTGTGCCACTGCAATCCACCCAGGGTGACAGATTTGGAAAATGTTGAAAGAAAGGAACAGTATAGAATAGTGTGGAATGGAATGGAATGGAATGGAATGGAATGGAATGGAATGGAATGGAATGGAATGGAATGGCATGGAACGGAATGGAATGGAAAGGAATAGAATGGAATGGAATTGAATGAAACGGGATGGAACGGAATGGAGTGCAATGGAACGGAATTTAACGGAATGGAATAGAATGGAACGGAATGGAACAGAAAGCAACGGAAAGCAATGGAATGGAATGGAATGGTACAGAATGGAATTGATTGCAATGGAATGGAATGGAACGGAATGGAACGGAATGGCATGGAATGGATTGGAATGGAATGAATTGCAATGGAATGGATTGGAACAGTGAAATAAAATGTGAGTGGACATTGTGCCACTGCAATCCAGCCCCGTTGTCCGATTGAGAACTTCTTGAAAGAAATGTACAGAGTATAATAGTGTGGAATGGAATGGAATGGATTGGACTGGAAAGGAATTTAATGGAATGGAACTGAATAGAAAGGAAAGGAGTGCAATGGAACAGAATGGAATGGAATGGAATCAAATGGATTGGAGTGAAATGGAAAGGAATGGAATAGAATGAATGAAAATGAATGGAATGGAATGCAGTGGAATTGAATGGAATGGTTAAATAATACGTGAGCTGACTTTGTGCCACTACAATCCAGCCAGGGTGACAGATTGAGAACTTGTTGAAAGAAAGGAATAGAATAGAATTGTGTGGAGTGGAATGGAAGGGAATGGAATGGAATGGAATGGAATGGAAGGGAATGGAATGGAACAGAGTGCAAAGGAATGGAATGGAATGGAAGGAAATGAATGGAATGGAATGGAATGGAATGGAACAGTGAAATAAAGTGTGAGCTGACATTGTCCCACTGCAATCCACTCAGGGTGACCGATTGAGAACTTGTGGAAAGAAAGGAATAGAATGGAATAGTGTGGAATGGAATGCAATGGAATACAATGGAATGGAATGGAAGGGAATGAAATGGAATGCAATGGAGTGCAATGGAACGGAATGTAAGGGAATGGAATAAAAAGCACTGGAGTGAAATGGAAAGGAATGGAATGGAATGGAATGGAATGCAATGGAATGGAATGCAATGGAATGGAATGGAACGGAACGGTGCAATAAAATCTGATTTGACATTATGACATTGCAATCAGCCACAGTGACAGATTGAGGACTTGTTGAAAGAAAGGAATAGAATAGAAGAGTGTGGAATGGAATGGAATTGAACGGAATAGAATGGAATGGAATGGAACGGAACATAATGGAATGGAATGGAACGGAATGGAATGGAATGGAATGGAATGGAATGGAAAGGAATGGAATGGAGCGGAAAGGAGAGCAATGGAACGGAATGGAACGGAATGGAATGAAATGGAATGGAATGGATTGCAATGGAATGGAATGGAATGGATTAGAATGGTGAAATAAAACGTGAGCTGTCATTGCGCCACTGAAATACAGCCAGGGTGACAGATTGAGAACTTCTTGAAAGAAAGGGAAAGAATAGAATATTCCAATAGAATGTATTGGAATGGAATGGAATATAATAGAATGGAATGGAATGGAAAGCAATGGAGTGCAATGGAATGGAATGGAATGGAATGGCGTGCATAGAACGGAATGGAATGGAATGGAAGGAAATAATGGAATGGAATGGAATGGAATGGAACGGAACGGTGAAATAATATGTGAGCTGACATTGTGTCATTGCAATCCAGCCAGGGTGAGAGACTGAGAACTTGTTCAAAGAACGGAATAGAATAGAATAGTGTGGAATGGAATGGAATGGAATGGAACGGAATGCAACCAATTGGAACGGAGCACAATGGAACGGAATGGAATGGAATGGAATGTGATGGAATTGTGTGAAACGAAGAACAATGGAAACGAATGGAATGGAAGTGAATAAAATGGAATGGAATGGAATGGAATGGAATGCAATGGAATGGAATGGAATGGAATGGAATGGAATGCAATGGAATGGAATGGTGAAATAAAATGTGAGCTGATATTGCGCAACTGCAATCCAGACAGGGTGACAGATTACGAACTTGTTGAAATAAAGGAATAGTATAGAATAGTGTGGAATGGAATGGAATGGAATGGAATGGAACGGAATGGAAAACAATGGAATGAAATGGAATGGAATGGAAAGGAATGGGGAAATAAAATGTGAGATGACATTGTGCCACTGCAATCCTGCCAAGGTGACAGATTGAGAACTTCTTGAAAGAAAGGAATAGAACAGAATAATGTGGAATGGAATGGAATGGAATGGAATGGAATGGAATGGAATGGAATGGAATGGAATGGAATTTAATGGAATGGAGTGGAGCGGAATGGAATGGAACGGAATGGAGTGCAATGGAAAGGAATGGAATGGAATAGAATGGAATGGAATGGAAGGCAAGGGAATGGAATGGAACAGAATGGAATGAAATGGAATGGAATGGAATGGAATGGAATGGAATGGAATAGAATGGAATGCAACGGTGAAATACTATGTGAGCTGATATTGTGCCACTGCAATCCAGCCAGGGTGACAGATTGAGAACTTGTTGAAAGAAAGGAATAGAATAGAATAGTGTGTAATGGAATGGAATGGAATGCAATGGAATCGAACGGAATGTAATGGAATGGAGTGCAAAGGAAAGGAATGCAACGGAACGGAATGAAATGGAATGGAATGGAATTGAATGGAATGGAATGGAATGGAATGGAATGGAACGGAGAAATAAAATGTGAGCTGACATTGTGCCATTGCAATGCAGCCAAGGTGACAGATTGAGAACCTGTTGAAAGAAAGGAGTAGAACAGAATAGTGTGGAATGTAATGGAATTGAATGGAATAGAATGGAATGGAATGGAACGGAACGTAATGGAATGGAATGGAATGGAACGGAATGGAATGGAATGGAATGGAAAGGAATGGAATGGAATGGAATGGAGCAGAAAGGAGAGCAATGGAATGGAATGGAACGGAATGGAATGAAATGGAATGGAATTGATTGCAATGGAATGGAATGGAATGCATTGGAATGGTGAAATAAAATGTGAGCTGTCATTGTGCCACTGAAATACAGCCAGGGTGACAGATTGAGAACTTCTTGAAAGAAAGGGAAAGAATAGAATATTGTGGAATGTATTGGAATGGAATGGAATATAATAGAATGGAATGGAATGGAAAGCAATGGAGTGCAATGGAATGGAATGGAATGGAATGGAATGGAATGGAATGGAATGGCGTGCATAGAACGGAATGGAACGGAATGGAAGGAAATAATGGAATGGAATGGAATGGAATGGAATGGAACGGTGAAATAATATGTGAGCTGACATTGTGTCAATGCAATCCAGCCAGGGTGAGAGACTGAGAACTTGTTGAAAGAACGGAATAGAATAGAATAGTGTAGAATGGAATGGAATGGAATGGAATGGAATGGAATGGAATGGAATGCAATGCAACCAATTGGAACGGAGTGCAATGGAACAGAATGTAATGGAATGGAACGTGATGGAATTGTGTGAAATGAAGAACAATGGAAACGAATGGAATGGAAGTGAATAAAATGGAATAGAATGGAATGGAATGGAATGGAATGGAATCAAATGGAATGCAATGGAATGGAATGGCGAAATAAAATGTGAGCTGATATTGCGGAACTGCAGTCCAGCCAGGGTGACAGATTGAGAACGTTTTGAAAGAAAGGAATAGAATACAATACTGTTCAATGGAATGACATGGAATGGAATGGAATGCAATGGAATGGAATGGAATGGAATGGAACGGAATGGAGTGCAATGGAATGGAATGGAACAGAATGGAATGATATGGAATGGAATGGAATGGAAGAGAATGGAATGGAATGCGATGGTGAAATAAAATGTGAGCTTAAATTGTGCCACTGCAATCCAGACAGGGTGACAGATTACGAACTTGTTGAAAGAAAGGAATAGTATAGAATAGTGTGGAATGGAATGGAATGGAAAAGAATGGAATGGAAAAGAATGGAATGGAAAGGAACAGGGTAATAAAATGTGAGATGACTTTGTACCACTGCAATCCTGCCAAGGTGACAGATTGAGAACTTCTTGAAAGAAAGGAATAGAACAGAATAATGTGGAATGGAATGGAATGGAATGGAATGGAATGAAATGGAATGGAATGGAATTTAATGGAATGGAGTGGAACGGAATGGAATGGAATGGAATAGAGTGCAATGGAACGGAATGGAATGGAATAGAATGGAATGGAATGGAATGGAATGGAATGGAATGGAATGGAATGGAATGCAATGGTATGGAATGGAACAGAATGGAATGAAATGGAAGGGAATGGAATGGAATGGAATGGAATGGAATGGAATGGAATGGAATAGAATGGAATGGAATGGTGAAATACTATGTGAGCTGATATTGTGCCACTGCAATCCAGCCAGGGTGACAGATTGAGAACTTGTTGAAGGAAAGGAATAGAATAGAATAGTGTGTAATGGAATGGAATGGAATGGAATGGAATGCAATGGAATGGAATGGAATGTAATGGAATGGAGTGCAATGGAAAGGAATGCAACGGAACGGAATGAAATGGAATGGAACGGAGAAATAAAATGTGAGCTGACATTGTGCCATTGCAATGCAGCCAAGGTGACAGATTGAGAACCTGTTGAAAGAAAGGAGCAGAACAGAATAGTGTGGAATGGAATGGAATGGAATTGTATGGAATGGAATGGAATGGAATGGAGTGCAGTGGAATGGAATGGAACTGAATGGAATGAATTGGAATGGAAAGGAACGGTGAAATAAAGTGTGAGCCAACATTGTGTCACTGCAATCCATCCACAGTGACAGATTGAGAACTAGTTGAAAGAAAGCAATAGAATAGAATAGTGTGGAATGGAATGGAATGGAATTCAATGGAATGGAATGGAATGGTGAAATACAATGTAAGTGGACATTGTGCCATTGCAATCCAGCCAAGGTGACAGATTGAGAACTATTTGATAGAAAGGAACAGAATACATAGTGTGGAAAGGAATGGAATGGAATGGAATGGATGGAATGGAATGGAATGGAACGGTAAGAAATGGAATGAAAGAGAATGGAGTGCAATGGAACGGAATGGAATGGAATGGAATGGAATGGAATGGAATGGAATTGAATGGAATGGAGTGGTGAAATATAAGGTGCACTAACATTGTGCCACGGTAATCCAGCCAGGGTGACAGATTCGGAAAAGGTTGAAAGAAAGGAATAGTATAGAATAGTGTGGAATGTAATGGAATGGAATGGAATTCAATGGAATGTCATGGAACAGAATGGAATGGAATGGAATGGAATGGAATGGAATGCAATGGAACGGAATGGAGTGCAATGGAATGGAATTTAACGGAATGGAATGGAATGTAACGGAATGGAACAGAAAGCAACGGAAAGGAATGGAATGGAATTGAATGGTACAGAATCGAATTGAGTGTAATGGAATGGAATGGAACGGAATGAAATGAAATGGAAAGGAATGGCATGGAATGGATTGGAATGGAATGGATTGCAATGGAATGGAATGGATTGGAACGGTGAAATAAAACGTGAGCTGACATTGTGCCACTGCAATCAAGACATGTTGTCTGATTGAGAAGTTCTTGAAAGAAATGTGTGGAGTAGAATAGTGTGGAGTGGAATGGAATGGATTGGACTGGAATGGAATTTAATGGAATGGAACTGAATAGAAAGGAACGGAGTGCAATTGAACGGAAAAGAACGGAATGGAATGGAATGGAATGGAATGGTGAAATAATACGTGAGCTACCTTTGTGCCAATACAGTCCAGCCAGGGTGACAGATTGAGATCTTGTTAAAGAAAGGAATAGAATAGAATTGTGTGGAGTGCAATGGAATGGAATGGAATGGAATGGAATGGAATGGAACGGAATGGAATGGAATGGAATGGAGTGGAATGGAATGGCATGAAACAGAATGGAATGGAATGGAATTGAATGGCATGGAACAGAATGGAATGGAATGGAATGGAATGGAACGGAATGGAATGGAATGGAATGGAATGGAACAGAAAGCAACGGAAAGGAACGGAATGGAATGGAATGGAATGGCATGGAATGGAATGGTACGGAATGGAATTGAGTGCAATGGAATGGAATGGAACGGAATGGAATGAAAAGGAAGAGAATGGAATGGAATGGATTGGAATGGAATGGATTGTAATGGAATGGAATGGATTGGAACGTTGAAATAAAATGTGAGCTGACATTGTGCCACTGCAATCAAGCCTCATTGTCCAATTGAGAACTTCTTGAAAGAAATGTATAGAGTAGAATAGTGTGGAATGGAATGGAATGGATTGGACTGGAATGGAATTTAACGGAACGGAACTGAATAGAAAGGAACGGAGTGCAATGGAACAGAATAGAACGGAATGGAATGAAATGTAATGGAATGGAATGGAATGGCATGGAATGGAATGGAATGGATTGGAGTGCAATGGAATGGAATGGAACAGAATGAAAGAAAATGAATGGAACAGAATGCAATCGAATGGAATGGAATTGAATAGAATGGTGAAATAATACGTGAGCAGCCTTTCTGCCACTACAATCCAGCCAGGGTGACAGATTGAGAACTTGTTGAAAGAAAGGGAAAGAATTGAATTGTGTGGAGTGGAGTGGAATGGAATGGAACGGAATGGAATGGAATAGAGTGCAAAGGAATGGAATGGAACGGAATGGAAGGAAATGGAATGGAATGGAATGGAATGAAATGGTATGGAATGGAACGGAATGGAACAGTGAAATAAAATGCGAGCTGACATTGTCCCACTGCAATCCACTCAGGGTGACTGATTGAGAACTTGTTGAAAGAAAGGAATAGAATGGAATACTGAGGAATAGAATGGAATGGAATGGAATGGAGTGCAATGGAATGGGATATAAGGGAAAGGAATGAAAAGCAACGGAGTGAAATGGAAAGAAATGGAGTGGAATGGAATGGAATGGAATGGAATGGTGCAATAAAATCTGAGTTGACATTGTGCCATTGCAATCAGCCAGAGTGACAGATTGAGAACTTGTTGAAAGAAAGGAATAGAATAGAATAGTGTGGAATGTAATGTAATGGAAAGGAATGGAATGGAATGGAACGGAATGGAATGGAATGGAATGAAATGGAAAGGAATGGAATGGAATGGAAGGGAAAGGAATGGAATGGAGCAGAAAGGAGAGCAATGGAACGGAATGGAATGGAATGGAATGAAATGTAATGGAAAGGAAAGGAATGGAATGGAATGGAATGGAATGGAATGGAATGGAACGGAATGGAACTGAATGGAATGGAACTGAATGGAATGAAATGGAATGGAATGGAATGGAATGGAATGGGATGGAATGCAACTGTGAAATAAAATGTGAGGTGATTATTGCCACTGCAATCCAGACAGGGTGACAGGCTGAGAACTTGTTTAATAGAAGGAATAGAATAGAATAGTGTGGAATGGAAAGCAATGGAATTGAGTGGAAGGCAGTGGAATGGAATGGACTACAATGGATAGGAATGGAACGGAATGGAATGAAATGTTATGGAATGGAGTGGAATGGAATTGAGTGGAATGGAAAGGAATGTAATGGAATGGAACTGTGAAATAAAATGAGAGCAGACATTGTGATACAGCAATCCAGCCATGGTGACAGATTTAGAACTTGTTGAAAGAAAGGAGTAGAATAGAATAGTGTGGAATGGAATGAAGTGGAATGGAATGGAATGGAATGGAATGGATTGGAATGGAATGGAATGGAACGGAATGGTGAAATACAATGTAAGCTGACATTGTGCCATTGCAATCCAGCCAGGGTGACAGATTGAGAACTTGTTGAAAGAAAGGAATAGAACAGTGTGGAATGGAAAGGAATAGAATTGAGAGGACGGAATGGAATGGAACAGAAAGGAATGGAATAAAACGGAATGGAGTGCAATGGAATGGAATGGAACAGAGTGGAATGGAATGGAATGGAATGAAATTGTGAAATATAATATGAGCTAACATTGTGCCACTGCAATCCAGCTATGGTGACAGTTTCAGAACTTCTTGTAAGAAAGGAATAGTATAGAATAGTGTGGAATGGAATGGAATGGAATGGAATGGAATGGAATGGAATGGAATGGAATGGAATGGAATGGAATGTCACGGAACCGAATGGGATGGAATGGAATGGAATGGAATGGAATGGAATGAAATGGAACGGAATGAAACGGAATGGATAGCAATTGAACGGAATGGAATGGAATGGACTGGAATGGAACGGAATGGAACAGAATGTAATGAAATGGAATGGAATAGAATGGAACGGTATGGAATGGAATGGAGTGCAATGGAATATAATGGAACAGAATGGAATGAAATGGAATGGAATGGAATGGAATGGATTGGAATGGAATGGATTGGAACGGTGAAATAAAATGTGAGCTGTCATTGTGCCACTGAAATCCAGCCAGGGTGACAGATTGAAAACTTCTTGAAAGAAAGGGATAGAATAGAATAGTGTGGAATGGATTGGAATGGAAGGGAATTTAATGGAATGGAATGGAAAGGAATGGAGTGCAATGGAATGGAATGGAATGGCGTGCATAGAATGGAATGGAACGGAATGGGAGGAAATAGAATGGAATGGAATGCAATGGAATGGAATGGAATGGAACGGAACGGTGAAATAATATGCGAGCTGATATTGTGTCACTGCCATCCAGCCAGGGTGAGAGACTGAGAACTTGTTGAAGGAAAGGAATACAAGAGAATAGTGTGGAATGGAATGGAATGGAATCAAATGGAATAGAGTGCAATGGAACAGGAATGGAATGGAATGCAATGAAATGGAAGGGAATGGAATGGAATTGAAATGAATAGAATGGAATGGAATGGAACAGTGAAATGAAATATGAGCTGACATTGTGCAATAGCAATCTAGCCAAGGTGTCAGATTGAGAACTTTTTGAAAGAAAGGAATAGAATAGAACATTGTGGAATGGAATTAAATTTAATGGAAAGGACTGGAATGAAATGGAACAGAGTGGAATGGAATGGAATGGAATGTAAGGGAATGGAATGGAATGGAATGCAATGGAATGGAAAGGAATGGAATGGAATGGAATGGAACGTGATTCAATTGCATGAAATGCAGAACAATGGAAAGGAATGGAATTTAAGTAAATGAAATGGAATTGAATATAATGGAATGGAATGGAATGGTTAAATAAAATGTGAGCTGATATTGCGCAACTGCAATCCAGCCAGGGTGAGAGATTGAGAACTTTTTGAAAGAAAGGAATAGAATAGAAAACTATTCAATGGAATGGAATGGAATGGAATGGAATGGAATGCAATGGAATGGAATGGAACGGAAAGGAATGGAATGGAATGTAATGGAATGGAGTGCAATGGAATGGAATGGAACAGAATGGAATGATATGGAATGGAATGGAATGGAAGAGAATGGAATGGAATGCGATGGTGAAATAAAATGTGAGCTTAAATTGTGCCACTGCAATCCAGAGAGGGTGACAGATTACGAACATTTTTAAAGAAAGGAATAGTATAGAATAGTGTGGAATGGATTGGAATGGAATGGAATGGAATGGAAAAGAATGGAATGAAATGGAATGGAATGGAAAGGAACGGGAAAATAAAATGGGAGATGACATTGTGCCACTGCAATCCTGCCAAGGTGACAGATTGAGAACTTTTTGAAAGAAAGGAATAGAACAGAATAATGTGGAATGGAATGGAATGGAATTTAATGGAATGGAGTGGAACGGAATGGAATGGAACGGAATGGAGTGCAATGGAATGGAATGGAATGGAATAGAATGGAATGGAATGGAATGGAATGGAATGGAATGGAATGGAAGGCAATGGAATGGAATGGAACAGAATGGAATGAAATGGAATGGAATGGAATGGAATGGAATGGAATGGAACAGAATGGATTGGAACGGTGAAATATTATGTGAGCTGATATTGTGCCACAGCAATCCAGCCAGGGTGACAGATTGAGAACTTGTTGAAAGAAAGGAATAGAATAGAATAGTGTGTAATGGAATGGAATGGAATGGAGTGCAATGGAATTGAATGGAATGTAATGGAATGGAGTGCAATGGAAAGGAATGCAATGGAACGGAATGAAATGGAATGGAATGGAATTGAATGGAATGGCATGGAATGGAATGGAGAAATAAAATGTGAGCTGACATTCTGCCATTGCAATGCAGCCAAGGTGACAGATTGAGAACCTGTTGAAAGAAAGGAGTAGAACAGAATAGTGTGGAATGGAATGGAATTGAACGGAATAGAATGGAATGGAATGGAACGGAACGTAATGGAATGGAACGGAACGGAACGGAACGGAATGGAATGGAATGGAATGGAAAGGAATGGAATGGAGTGGAAAGGAGAGCAATGGAACGGAATGGAACATAATGGAATGAAATGGAATGGAATGGATTGCAATGGAATGGAATGGAATGGATTGGAAAGGTGAAATAAAATGTGAGCTGTCATTGTGCCACTGAAATACAGCCAGGGTGACAGATTGAGAACTTCTTGAAAGAAAGGGAAAGAATAGAATATTGTGGAATGTATTGGAATGGAATGGAATATATTAGAATGGAATGGAATGGAATATAATAGAATGGAATGGAATGGAAAGCAATGGAGTGCAATGGAATGGAATGGAATGAAATGGAATGGCGTGCATACAACGGAATGGAACGGAATGGAAGGAAATAATGGAATGGAATGGAATGGAATGGAACAGTGAAATAATATGTGAGCTGACATTGTGTCAATGCAATCCAGCCAGGGTGAGAGACTGAGAACTTGTTGAAAGAACGGAATAGAATAGAATAGTGTGGAATGGAATGGAATGGAATGGAACGGAATGGAATGCAACCAATTGGAACGGAGTGCAATGGAACGGAATGGAATGGAATGGAACGTGATGGAATTGTGTGAAATGAACAATGGAAACGAATGGAATGGAAGTGAATAAAATGGAATGGAATGGAATGCAATGGAATGGAATGGTGAAATAAAATGTGAGCTGATATTGCGCAACTGCAATCCAGCCAGGGTGACAGATTGAGAAAGTTTTGAAAGAAAGGAATAGAATACAATACTGTTCAATGGAATGAAATGGAATGGAATGGAATGCAATGGAATGGAATGGAACCGAAAGGAATGGAATGGAACGGAATGGAGTGCAATGGAATGGAATGGAACAGAATGGCATGATATGCAATGGAATGGAATGGAATGGAAGAGAATGGAATGGAATGCGATGCTGAAATAAAATGTGAGCTTAAATTGTGCCACTGCAATCCAGACAGGGTGACAGATTACGAACTTGTTGAAAGAAAGGAATAGTATAGAATAGTGTGGAATGGAATGGAATGGAATGGAATGGAAAAGAATGGAAAAGAATGGAATGGAATGGAATGGAATGGAATGGAATGGAATGGAATGGAATGGAATAGAATGGAATGGAATGGAGAAATACTATGTGAGCTGATATTGTGCCACTGCAATCCAGCCAGGGTGACAGATTGGGAACTTGTTGAAAGAAAGGAATAGAATAGAATAGTGTGTAATGGAATGGAATGGAATGGAATGCAATGGAATCGAATGGAATGTAATGGAATGGAGTGCAATGGAAAGGAATGCAACGGAACGGAATGAAATGGAATGGAATGGAATTGAATGGAATGGAATGGATTGGAACGGAGAAATAAAATGTGAGCTGACATTGTGCCATGGCAATGCAGCCAAGGTGACAGATTAGAACCTGTTGAAAGAAAGGAGTAGAACAGAATAGTGTGGAATGGAATGGAATGGAATTGTATGGAATGAAATGGAATGGAATGGAGTGCAATGGAATGGAATGGAACTGAATGGAATGAATTGGAATGGAAAGGAACGGTGAAATAAAGTGTGAGCCAACATTGTGTCACTGCAATCCATCCACAGTGACAGATTGAGAACTAGTTGAAAGAAAGCAATAGAATAGAATAGTGTGGAATGGAATGGAATGGAATTCAATGGAATGGAATGGAATGGCGTGCATAGAACGGAATGGAACAGAATGGAAGGAAATGAATGGAATGGAATGGAATGGAATGGAATGGAATGGAACAGTGAAATAATACGTGAGCTGACATTGTGTCAATGCAATCCAGCCAGGATGAGAGACTGAGATGTTGTTGAAAGAATGGAATAGAATAGAATAGTGTGCAATGGAATGGAATGGAATGGAATGGAATGGAATGCAACCAACTGGAATGGAGTGCAATGGAACGGAATGGAATGGAATGGAACGTGATGGAATTGGGTGAAATGAAGAACAATGGAAACGAATGGAATGGAAGTGAATAAAATGGAATGGAATGGAATGGAATGCAATGGAATGGAATGGTGAAATAAAATGTGAGCTGATATTGCGCAACTGCAATCCAGCCAGGGTGACAGATTGAGAACGTTTTGAAAGAAAGGAATAGAATACAATACTGTTCAATGGAATGAAATGGAATGGAATGGAATGCAATGGAATGGAATGGAATGGAACGGAAAGGAATGGAATGGAACGGAATGGAGTGCAATGGAATGGAATGGAACAGAATGGAATGATATGGAATGGAATGGAATGGAATGGAATGGAAGAGAATGGAATGGAATGTGATGGTGAAATAAAATGTGAGCTTAAATTGTGCCACTGCAATCCAGACAGGGTGACAGATTACGAACTTCTTGAAAGAAAGGAATAGTATAGAATAGTGTGGAATGGAATGGAATGGAATGGAATGGAATGGAATGGAATGGAATGGAAAACAATGGAATGAAATGGAATGGAATGGAAAGGAATGGGGAAATAAAATGTGAGATGACATTGTGCCACTGCAATCCTGCCAAGGTGACAGATTGAGAACTTCTTGAAAGAAAGGAATAGAACAGAATAATGTGGAATGGAATGGAATGGAATGGAATGGAATTTAATGGAATGGAGTGGAATGGAATGGAATGGAATGGAATGGAATGGAATGGAATTTAATGGAATGGAGTGGAACGGAATGGAATGGAACGGAATGGAGTGCAATGGAATGGAATGGAACGGAATAGAATGGAATGGAATGGAATGGAACGGAATGGAATGGAAGGCAATGGAATGGAATGGAATAGAATGGAATGAAATGGAATGGAATGGAATGGAATGGAATGGAATGGAATAGAATGGATTGGAATGGTGAAATACTATGTGAGCTGATATTGTGCCACTGCAATCCAGCCAGGGTGACAGATTGAGAACTTGTTGAAAGAAAGGAATAGAATAGAATAGTGTGTAATGGAATGGAATGGAATGGAATGCAATGGAATCGAATGGAATGTAATGGAATGGAGTGCAATGGAAAGGAATGCAACGGAACGGAATGAAATGGAATGGAACGGAGAAATAAAATGTGAGCTGACATTGTGCCATTGCAATGCAGCCAAGGTGACAGATTGAGAACCTGTTGAAAGAAAGGAGTAGAACAGAATAGTGTGGAATGGAATGGAATGGAATTGTATGGAATGGAATGGAATGGAATGGAATGGAATGGAATGGAGTGCAATGGAATGGAATGGAACTGAATGGAATGAATTGGAATGGAAAGGAAAGGTGAAATAAAGTGTGAGCCAACATTGTGTCACTGCAATCCATCCACAGTGACAGATTGAGAACTAGTTGAAAGAAAGCAATAGAATAGAATAGTGTGGAATGGAATGGAATGGAATTCAATGGAATGGAATGGAATGGTGAAATACAATGTAAGCGGACATTGTGCCATGGCAATCCAGCCAAGGTGACAGATTGAGAACTATTTGATAGAAAGGAACAGAATACATAGTGTGGAAAGGAATGGAATGGAATGGAATGGATGGAATGGAATGGAATGGAACGGTAAGAAATGGAATGAAACGGAATGGAGTGCAATGGAACGGAATGCAACGGAATGGAATGGAATGGAATGGAATTGAATGGAATGGAGTGGTGAAATATAAGGTGCGCTAACATTGTGCCACTGCAATCCAGCCAGGGTGACAGATTCAGAAAAGGTTGAAAGAAAGGAATAGTATAGAATAGTGTGGAATGTAATGGAATGGAATGGAATTCAATGGAATGTCATGGACCAGAATGGAATGGAATGGAATGGAATGGAATGCAATGGAATGGAATGGAGTGCAATGGAACGGAATTTAATGGAATGGAATGGAATGTAACGGAATGGAACAGAAAGCAACCGAAAGGAATGGAACGGAATTGAATGGTACAGAATCGAATTGAGTGTAACGGAATGGAATGGAACGGAATGAAATGAAATGGGAAAGAATGGCATGGAATGGATTGGAATGGAATGGATTGCAATGGAATGGAGTGGATTGGAAGGGTGAAATAATATGTGAGCTGACATTGTCCCACTGCAATCAAGACACGTTGTCTGATTGAGAACTTCTTGAAAGAAATGTACAGAGTAGAATAGTGTGGAATGGAATGGAATGGATTGGACTGGGATGGAATTTAATAAAATGGAACTGAACAGAAAGGAACGGAGTGCAATTGAACGGAAAAGAATGGAATGGAATGGAATGGAATGGAATGGATTGGAGTGCAGTGGAATGCAATGGAATAGAATGAATGAAAATGAATGTAATGGAATGGAATGGAATGGAAAGGAATGCAATGGAATGGTGAAATAATACGTGAGCTACCTTTGTGCCAATACAGTCCAGCCAGGGTGACAGATTGAGATCTTGTTGAAAGAAAGGAATAGAATAGAATTGTGTGGAGTGCAATGGAATGGAACGGAATGGAAAGGAATGGAATGGAATAGAGTTCAGAGGAACTGAATAGAACGGAATGGAAGGAAATGGAACGGAACAGAATGGAATGGAATGGAATGGAATGGAATGGAATGGAATGGAATGAACAGTGAAATAAAATGTGAGCTGACATTGTCCGACTGCAATCCACTCAGGGTGACAGATTGAGAATTTGTTGAAAGAAAGGAATAGAATGGAATAGTGTGGAATGGAATGGAAAGGAATGGAATGGAATGGAATGGAATGGAATGGAGTGCAATGGAATGGAATGGAACTGAATGGAATGAACTGGAATGGAATGGAACAGTGAAATAAAGTGTGAGCCAACATTATGCCACTGCAATCCAGCCACAGTGACAGATTGCGAACCAGTTGAAAGAAAGCAATAGAATAGAATAGTGTGGAATGGAATGGAATGGAATTCAATGGAATGGAATGGAATGGAATGGAATGGTGAAATACAATGTAAGCAGACATTGTGCCATTGCAATCCAGCCAAGGTGACAGATTGAGAACTTTTTGATAGAAAGGAATAGAATACAATAGTGTGGAATGGAATGGAATGGTAAGAAATGGAATGAAACGGAATGGAGTGCAATGGAATGGAATGCAACGGAATGGAATGGAAAGAATGGAATGGAATGGAATGGAATGGAGTGGTGAAATATAACGTGAGCTAACATTGTGCCACTGCAATCCAGCCAGGGTGACAGATTCAGAAAATGTTGAAAGAAAGGAATAGTATAGAATAGTGTGGAATGGAATGGAATGGCATGGAACAGAATGGAATGGAATGGAACGGAATGGAATGGAATGGAATGGAATGGAATGGCATGAAACAGAATGGAATGGAATGGAATGGAATTGAATGGAATGGAACAGAATGGAATGGAATGGAATGGAACGGAATGGAACGGAATGGAATGGAATGGAGCGGAATTTAATGGAATGGAATGGAATGGAACAGAAAGCAACGGAAAGGAATGGAATGGAATGGCATGGAACGGAATGGTACGGAATGGAATTGAGTGCAATGGAATGGAATGGAACGGAATGGAATGAAAAGGAACAGAATGGAGTGGAATGGATTGTAATGGAATGGAATGGATTGTAATGGAATGGAATGGATTGGAACGGTGAAATAAAATGTGAACTGACATTGTGCCACTGCAATCAAGCCTCATTGTCCCATTGAGAACTTCTTGAAAGAAATGTATAGAGTAGAATAGTGTGGAATGGAATGGAATGGATTGGACTGGAATGGAATTTAACGGAACGGAACTGAATAGAAAGGAATGGAGTGCAATGGAACAGAATAGAACGGAATGGAATGAAATGGAATGGAATGGAATGGAATGGCATGGAATGGAATGGATTGGAGTGCAATGGAATGGAATGGAATAGAATGAAAGAAAAAGAATGGAACAGAATGCAATCGAATGGAATGGAATTGAATAGAATGGTGAAATAATACGTGAGCGGCCTTTCTGCCACTACAATCCAGCCAGGGTGACAGATTGAGAACTTGTTGAAAGAAAGGAAAAGAACTGAATTGTGTGGAGAGGAATGGAATGGAACGGAATGGAATGGAATGGAATGGAATAGACTGCAAAGGAATGGAATGGAACGGAATGGAAGGAAATGGAATGGAATGGAATGGAATGGAACAGTGAAATAAAATGCGAGCTGACATTGTCCCACTGCAATCCACTCAGGGTGACTGATCGAGAACTTGTTGAAAGAAAGGAATAGAAAGGAATACTGAGGAATGGAATGGAATGGAATGGAATGGAATGGAATGGAATGGAGTGCAATGGAACAGAATGTAAAGGAAAGAATGAAAAGCAACGGAGTGAAATGGAAAGAAATGGAGTGGAATGGAATGGTGCAATAAAATCTGAGTTGACATTGTGCCATTGCAATCAGCCAGAGTGACAGATTGAGATCTTGTTGAAAGAAAGGAATAGAATAGAATAGTGTGGAAAGTAATGTAATGGAAAGGAATGGAATGGAATGGAACAGAATGGAATGGAATGGAATGGAATGAAATGGAAAGGAATGGAATGGAATGGAATGGAAAGGAATGGAATGGAGCAGAAAGGAGAGCAATGGAACGGAATGGAACGGAATGGAATGAAATGTAATGGAAAGGAATGGAATGGAATGGATTGGAATGGAATGAAATGGAATGGAGTGCAATGGAACGGAATGGAACTGAATGGAATGAATTGGAATGGAATGGAATGGAATGGAAAGGAATGGAATGGAATGAAATGGAATGGAGTGCAATGGAACAGAATGGAACTGAATGGAATGAAATGGAATGGAATGGAACGGAATGGAATGGGATGGAATGCAACTGTGAAATAAAATGTGAGCTGATTTTTGCCACTGCAATCCAGACAGGGTAACAGGTTGAGAACTTGATTAAGGGAAGGAATAGAATAGAATAGTGTGGAATGGAAAGCAATGGAATTGAATGGAAGGCAGTGGAATGGAATGGAGTACAATGGATAGGAATGGAACGGAATGGAATGAAATGTTATGGAATGGAATGGAATGGAATTGAGTGGAATGGAAAGGAATGTAATGGAATGGAACTGTGAAATAAAATGAGAGCAGACATTGTGATACAGCAATCCAGCCATGGTGACAGATTTAGAACTTGTTGAAAGAAAGGAGTAGAATAGAATAGTGTGGAATAGAATGAAGTGGAATGGAATGGAATGGAATGGAATGGAATGGAATGGAATGGAATGGTGAAATACAATGTAAGCTGACATTGTGCCATTGCAATCCAGCCAGGGTGACAGATTGAGAACTTGTTGAAAGAAAGGAATAGAACAGTGTGGAATGGAAAGGAATAGAATTGAGAGGACGGAATGGAATGGAACAGAAAGGAATGGAATAAAACGGAATGGAGTGCAATGGAATGGAATGGAACAGAGTGGAATGGAATGGAATGGAATGGAATGAAATTGTGTAATATAATATGAGCTAACATTGTGCCACTGCAATCCAGCCACGGTGACAGGTTCAGAACTTCTTGAAAGAAAGGAATAGTATAGCATAGTGTGGAATGGAATGGAATGGAATGGAATGGAATGGCATGGAACCGAATGGGATGGGATGGGACGGAATGGAATGGAATGGAATGGAATGGAATGGAATGGAATGGAATGCAATGGAACGGAATGAAACGGAATGGATAGCAATTGAACGGAATGGAACGGAATGGACTGGAATGGAACGGAATGGAACAGAATGTAATGAAATGGAATGGAATAGAATGGAATGGTATGGAATGGAATGGAGTGCAATGGAATATAATGGAACAGAATGGAATGAAATGGAATGGAATAGAATGGAATGGATTGGAATGGAATGGAATGGAATGGATTGGAACGGTGAAATAAAATGTGAGCTGTCATTGTGCCACTGAAATCCAGCCAGGGTGACAGATTGAGAACTTCTTGAAAGAAAGGGATAGAATAGAATAGTGTGGAATGGATTGGAATGGAAGGGAATTTAATGGAATGGAATGGAAAGGAATGGAGTGCAATGGAATGGAATGGCGTGCATAAAATGGAATGGAACGGAATGGGAGGAAATAGAATGGAATGGAATGCAATGGAATGGAATGGAACGGAACGGTGAAATAATATGTGAGCTGATATTGTGTCACTGCAATCCAGCCAGGGTGAGAGACTGAGAACTTGTTGAAGGAAAGGAATACAATAGAATAGTGTGGAATGGAATGGAATGGAATCAAATGGAATGGAGTGCAATGGAACAGGAATGGAATGGAATGGAATGAAATGGAAGGGAATGGAATGGAATTGAATTGAATAGAATGGAATGGAATGGAACAGTGAAATGAAATATGAGTTGACATTGTGCAATAGCAATCTAGCCAAGGTGTCAGATTGAGAACTTTTTGAAAGAAAGGAATAGAATAGAACATTGTGGAATGGAATTAAATTTAATGGAAAGGACTGGAATGAAATGGAACAGAGTGGAATGGAATGGAATGGAATGTAAGGGAATGGAATGGAATGGAGTGCAATGGAACAGAAAGGAACGGAATGGAATGGAATGGAATGGAACGAGATTCAATTGCATGAAATGCAGAACAATGGAAAGGAATGGAATGGAAGTAAATGAAATGGAATTGAATATAATGGAATGGAATGGAATGGAATGGAATGGTGAAATAAAATGTGAGCTGATATTGCGCAACTGCAATCCAGCCAGTGTGACAGATTGAGAACTTTTTGAAAGAAAGGAATAGAATAGAAAACTGTTCAATGGAATGGAATGGAATGGAATGCAATGGAATGGAATGGAACGGAATGGAGTGCAATGGAATGGAATGGTACGAGATGTAATGGAATGGAATGGAAGAGAATGGAATGGACTGCAATGGTGAAATAAAATGTGAGCTGAAATTGTGCCACTGCAATCCAGACAGGGTGACAGATTCTGAACTTGTTGAAAGGAAGGAATAGTATAGAAGAGTGTGGAATAGAATGGAATGGAATTGAATGGAATGGAATGGAATGAAATGGGATGGAATGGGATGGAATGGAATGGAATGGAATGGAATGGAATGGAATGGAATGCAATGGAACGGAATGAAACGGAATGGATAGCAATTGAACGGAATGGAACGGAATGGACTGGAATGGAACGGAATGGAACAGAATGTAATGAAATGGAATGGAATAGAATGGAACGGTATGGAATGGAATGGAGTGCAATGGAATATAATGGAACAGAATGGAATGAAATGGAATGGAATGGAATGGAATGGAATGGAATGGATTGGAATGGTGAAATAAAATGTGAGCTGTCATTGTGCCACTGAAATCCAGCCAGGGTGACAGATTGAGAACTTCTTGAAAGAAAGGGATAGAATAGAATAGTGTGGAATGGATTGGAATGGATTGGAATGGAAGGAATTTAATGGAATGGAATGGAAAGGAATGGAGTGCAATGGAATGGAATGGAATGGCGTGCATAAAATGGAATGGAACGGAATGGGAGGAAATGGAATGGAATGGAATGCAATGGAATGGAATGGAATGGAATGGAACGGTGAAATAATATGCGAGCTGATATTGTGTCACTGCAATCCAGCCAGGGTGAGAGACTGAGAACTTGTTGAAGGAAAGGAATACAATAGAATAGTGTGGAATGGAATGGAATGGAATCAAATGGAATGGAGTGCAATGGAACAGGAATGGAATGGAATGGAATGAAATGGAAGGGAATGGAATGGAATTGAAATGAATAGAATGGAATGGAATGGAACAGTGAAATGAAATATGAGCTGACATTGTGCAATAGCAATCTAGCCAAGGTGTCAGATTGAGAACTTTTTGAAAGAAAGGAATAGAATAGAACATTGTGGAATGGAATTAAATTTAATGGAAAGGACTGGAATGAAATGGAACAGAGTGGAATGGAATGGAATGGAATGTAAGGGAATGGAATGGAATGGAGTGCAATGGAACGGAAAGGAACGGAATGGAATGGAATGGAATGGAACGTGATTCAATTGCATGAAATGCAGAACAATGGAAAGGAATGGAATGGAAGTAAATGAAATGGAATTGAATATAATGGAATAGAATGGAATGGAATGGAATGGTGAAATAAAATGTGAGCTGATATTGCGCAACTGCAATCCAGCCAGGGTGAGAGATTGAGAACTTTTTGAAAGAAAGGAATAGAATAGAAAACTGTTCAATGGAATGGAATGGAATGGAATGCAATGGAATGGAATGGAACGGAAAGGAATGGAACGGAACGGAACGGAATGGAATGGAATGGAATGGAATGGAATGGAGTGCAATGGAATGGAATGGAACAGAATGGAATGATATGGAATGGAATGGAATGGAAGAGAATGGAATGGAATGCGATGGTGAAATAAAATGTGAGCTTAAATTGTGCCACTGTGATCCAGACAGGGTGACATATTACGAACTTGTTGAAAGAAAGGAATAGTATAGAATAGTGTGGAATGGAATGGAATGGAATGGAATGGAATGGAACGGAATGGAAAAGAATGGAATGAAATGGAATGGAATGGAAAGGAACGGGGAAATAAAATGTGAGATGACATTGTGCCACTGCAATCCTGCCAAGGTGACAGATTGAGAACTTCTTGAAAGAAAGGAATAGAACAGAATAATGTGGAATGGAATGGAATGGAATTTAATAGAATGGAGTGGAACGGAATGGAATCGAATGGAATGGAGTGCAATGGAACGGAATGGAACGGAATAGAATGGAATGGAATGGAAGGCAATGGAATGGAATGGAACAGAATGGAATGAAATGGAATGGAATGGAATGGAATGGAATGGAACGGTGAAATACTATGTGAGCTGATATTGTGCCACTGCAATCCAGCCAGGGTGACAGATTGAGAACTTGTTGAAAGAAAGGAATAGAATAGAATAGTGTGTAATGGAATGGAATGGAATGGAGTGCAATGGAATCGAATGGAATGTAATGGAATGGAGTGCAATGGAAAGGAATGCAACGGAACGGAATGAAATGGAATGGAATGGAATGGAATGGAATGGAACGGAGAAATAAAATGTGAGCTGACATTGTGCCATTGCAATGCAGCCAAGGTGACAGATTGAGAACCTGTTGAAAGAAAGGAGTAGAACAGAATAGTGTGGAATGGAATGGAATTGAACGGAATAGAATGGAATGGAATGGAACGGAACGTAATGGAATGGAAAGGAATGGAACGGAACGGAATGGAATGGAATGGAAAGGAATGGAATGGAGTGGAAAGGAGAGCAATGGAATGGAATGGAACGGAATGGAATGAAATGGAATGGAATGGATTGCAATGGAATGGAATGGAATGGATTGGAATGGTGAAATAAAATGTGAGCTGTCATTGTGCCACTGAAATCCAGCCAGGGTGACAGATTGAGAACTTCTTGAAAGAAAGGGAAAGAATAGAATATTGTGGAATGTATTGGAATGGAATGGAATATAATAGAATGGAATGGAATGGAAAGCAATGGAGTGCAATGGAATGGAATGGCATGCATAGAACGGAATGGAACGGAATGGAAGGAAATAATGGAATGGAAAGGAGTGGAATGGAATGGAACAGTGAAATAATATGTGAGCTGACATTGTGTCAATGCAATCCAGCCAGGGTGAGAGACTGAGAACTTGTTGAAAGAACGGAATAGAATAGAATAGTGTGGAATGGAATGGAATGGAATGGAATGGAATGGAATGCAACCAATTGGAACGGAGTGCAATGGAACGGAATGGAATGGAATGGAACGTGATGGAATTGTGTGAAATGAACAATGGAAACGAATGGAATGCAAGTGAATAAAATGGAATGGAATGGAATGGAATGCAGTGGAATGCAATGGAATGGAATGGTGAAATAAAATGTGAGCTGATATTGCGCAACTGCAATCCAGCCAGGGTGACAGATTGAGAACGTTTTGAAAGAAAGGAATAGAATACAATACTGTTCAATGGAATGAAATGGAATGGAATGGAATGCAACGGAATGGAATGGAACGGAAAGGAATGGAATGGAACGGAATGGAGTGCAATGGAATGGAATGGAACAGAATGGAATGATATGGAATGGAATGGAATGGAAGAGAATGGAATGGAATGCGATGGTGAAATAATATGTGAGCCTAAATTGTGCCACTGCAATCCAGACAGGGTGACAGATTACGAACTTGTTGAAAGAAAGGAATAGAATAGAATAGTGTGTAATGGAATGGAATGGAATGGAATGCAATGGAATCGAATGGAATGTAATGGAGTGGAGTGCAATGGAAAGGAATGCAACGCAACGGAGTGAAATGGAATGGAATGGAATTGAATGGAATGGAACGGAGAAATAAAATGTGAGCTGACATTGTGCCATTGCAATGCAGCCAAGGTGACAGATTGAGAACCTGTTGAAAGAAAGGAGTAGAACAGAATAGTGTGGAATGGAATGGAATGGAATTGTATGGAATGGAATGGAATGGAGTGCAATGGAATGGAATGGAACTGAATGGAATGAATTGGAATGGAAAGGAACGGTGAAATAAAGTGTGAGCCAACATTATGTCACTGCAATCCATCCACAGTGACAGATTGAGAACTAGTTGAAAGAAAGCAATAGAATAGAATAGTGTGGAATGGAATGGAATGGAATTCAATGGAATGGAATGGAATGGAATGGTGAAATACAATGTAAGCGGACATTGTGCCATTGCAATCCAGCCAAGGTGACAGATTGAGAACTGTTTTATAGAAAGGAACAGAATACATAGTGTGGAAAGGAATGGAATGGAATGGAATGGAATGGAATGGATGGAATGGAATGGAATGGAACGGTAAGAAATGGAATGAAACGGAATGGAGTGCAATGGAACGGAATGCAACGGAATGGAATGGAATGGAATGGAATTGAATGGAATGGAGTGGTGAAATATAAGGTGCACTAACATTGTGCCACTGCAATCCAGCCAGGGTGACAGATTCAGAAAAGGTTGAAAGAAAGGAATAGTATAGAATAGTGTGGAATGTAATGGAATGGAATGGAATTCAATGGAATGTCATGGAACAGAATGGAATGGAATGGAATGCAATGGAACGGAATGGAGTGCAATGGAACGGAATTTAACGGAATGGAATGGAATGTAACGGAATTGAACAGAAAGCAACGGAAAGGAATGGAACGGAATTGAATGGTACAGAATCGAATTGAGTGTAATGGAATGGAATGGAACGGAATGAAATGAAATGGAAAGGAATGGCATGGAATGGATTGGAATGGACTGGATTGCAATGGAATGGAGTGGATTGGAACGGTGAAATAATATGTGAGCTGACATTGTCCCACTGCAATCAAGCCACGTTTTCTGATTGAGAACTTCTTGAAAGAAATGTATAGAGTAGAATAGTGTGGAATGGAATGGAATGGATTGGACTGGAATGGAATTTAATAAAATGGAACTGAATAGAAAGGAACGGAGTGCAATTGAATGGAAAAGAACAGAATGGAATGGAATGGAATGGAATGGAATGGAATGGATTGGAGTGCAGTGGAATGGAATGGAATAGAATGAATGAAAATGAATGTAATGTAATGTAGTGGAATGGAATGGAATGGAATGGAATGGAATGGAATGGAATGGTGAAATAATACGTGAGCTACCTTTGTGCCAATACAGTCCAGCCAGGGTGACAGATTGAGATCTTGTTGAAAGAAAGGAATAGAATAGAATTGTGTGGAGTGCAATGGAATGGAACGGAATGGAATGGAATGGAATGGAATAGAGTTAAAAGGAACTGAATAGAACGGAATGGAAGGAAATGGAACGGAACGGAATGGAATGGAATGGAATGGAACAGTGAAATAAAATGTGAGCTGACATTGTCCCACTGCAATCAACTCAGGGTGACAGATTGAGAACTTGTTGAAAGAAAGGAATAGAATGGAATAGTGTGGAATGGAATGGAAAGGAATGGAATGGAATGGAATGGAATGGAATGGAATGGAATGGAGTGCAATGGAATGGAGTGCAATGGAATGGAATGGAACTGAATGGAATGAATTGGAATGGAATGGAACAGTGAAATAAAGTGTGAGCCAACATTATGCCACTGCAATCCAGCCACAGTGACAGATTGAGAACTAGTTGAAAGAAAGCAATAGAATAGAAGAATGGAATGGAATGGAATGGAATGGAAGGATGGGATGGATGGGAATGGGATGGGATGGGATGGGAATGGGATGGATGGGAATGGGATGGGGATGGGATGGGGATGGGATGGGATGGGAGGGGATGGGATGGGATGGAATGGGATGGATGGGAATGGATGGGATGGGATGGGATGGGATGGATGGGAATGGGAATGGGATGGAATGGGATGGGAATGGGAATGGGAATGGGAATGGGAATGGGATGGGATGGGAATGGGATGGGATGGAATGGGATGGATGGAATGGGATGGGATGGGATGGGAATGGGATGGGATGGAATGGGATGGGAATGGGATGGGAATGGGATGGGATATGGGAATGGGATGGGATGGGAATGGGATGGGAGGATGGGATGGGATGGGATGGGATGGGATGGGATGGGAGGGATGGGATGGGATGGGATGGGATGGGATGGGATGGGATGGGGGGATGGGATGGGATGGGAATGGGATGGGAATGGGATGGGAATGGGATGGGGAATGGGAATGGGATGGGAATGGAATGGGAATGGAGGGATGGGATGGATGGGATGGGATGGAGATGGGATGGGATGGGAATGGGATGGGAATGGGATGGATGGGATGGGATGGGATGGATGGGATGGGAATGGGAATGGGATGGAATGGGATGGGATGGGATGGGATGGGAATGGGATGGGATGGGAATGGAATGGGATGGAATGGGAATGGGAATGGAATGGGATGGGATGGGATGGGATGGGATGGGATGGATGGATGGGAATGGGATGGGATGGGATGGGATGGGATGGATGGGATGGGATGGGATGGGATGGGATGGGATGGGATGGGATGGGGATGGGATGGGATGGGATGGGATGGGATGGGATGGGATGGGATGGGATGGGATGGGAATGGGATGGGATGGGATGGGATGGGATGGGATGGGATGGGATGGGATGGGATGGGATGGGATGGGATGGGATGGGAATGGGATGGGATGGATGGGAATGGGATGGGATGGGATGGGAATGGATGGGATGGTGGGATGGGATGGGATGGGATGGGATGGGATGGGATGGGATGGATGGGATGGATGGATGAATGGAATGGAATGGAATGGAATGGAATGGAATGGAATGGAATGGAGAAATACAATGTAAGCAGACATTGTGCCATTGCAATCAAGCCAAGGTGACAGATTGAGAACTTTTTGATAGAAAGGAATAGAATACAATAGTGTGGAATGGAATGGAATGGTAAGAAATGGAATGAAACGGAATGGAGTGCAATGGAATGGAATGCAACGGAATGGAATGGAAAGAATGGAATGGAATGGAATGGAATGGAATGGAATGGAGTGGTGAAATATAACGTGAGCTAACATTGTGCCACTGCAATCCAGCCAGGGTGACAGATTCAGAAAATGTTGAAAGAAAGGAATAGTATAGAATTGTGTTGAATGGAATGGAATGGAATGGAATGGAATTGAATGGAATGGTATGGAACAGAATGGAATGGAATGGAACGGAATGGAATGGAATGGAATGGAATGGAATGGAATGGCATGAAACAGAATGGAATGGAATGGAATGGAATGGAATGGAATTGAATGGCATGGAACTGAATGGAATGGAATGGAATGGAACGGAATGGAACGGAATGGAATGGAATGGAGCAGAATTTAATGGAATGGAATGGAACAGAAAGCAACGGAAAGGAACGGAATGGAATGGAATGGAATGGTACGGAATGGAATTGAGTGCAATGGAATGGAATGGAACGGAATGGAATGAAAAGGAACAGAATGGAATGGAATGGATTGGAATGCAATGGATTGTAATGGAATGGAATGGATTGGAACGGTGAAATAAAATGTGAGCTGACATTGTGCCACTGCAATCAAGCCTCATTGTCCAATTGAGAACTTCTTGAAAGAAATGTATAGAGTAGAATAGTGTGGAATGGAATGGAATGGATTGGACTGGAATGGAATTTAACAGAACGGAACTGAATAGAAAGGAACGGAGTGCAATGGAACAGAATAGAACGGAATGGAATGAAATGGAATGGAATGGAATGGAATGGCATGGAATGGAATGGAATGGATTGGAGTGCAATGGAATGGAATGGAACAGAATGAAAGAAAATGAATGGAACAGAATGCAATCGAATGGAATGGAATTGAATAGAATGGTGAAATAATACGTGAGCGGCCTTTCTGCCACTACAATCCAGCCAGGGTGACAGATTGAGAACTTCTTGAAAGAAAGGAAAAGAATTGAATTGTGTGGAGAGGAATGGAATGGAACGGAATGGAATGGAATGGAATGGAATAGACTGCAAAGGAATGGAATGGAACGGAATGGAAGGAAATAATGGAATGGAATGGAATGGAATGGAATGGAATGGAATGGAACAGTGAAATAAAATGCGAGCTGACATTGTCCCACTGCAATCCACTCAGGGTGACTGATTGAGAACTTGTTGAAAGAAAGGAATAGAATGGAATACTGAGGAATGGAATGGAATGGAGTGCAATGGAATGAAATGTAAGGGAAAGGAATGAAAAGCAACGGAGTGAAATGGAAAGAAATGGAGTGGAATGGAATGGAATGGAATGGAATGGAATGGTGCAATAAAATCTGAGTTGACATTGTGCCATTGCAATCAGCCAGAGTGACAGATTGAGAACTTGTTGAAAGAAAGGAATAGAATAGAATAGTGTGGAATGTAATGTAATGGAAAGGAATGGAATGGAATGGAACGGAATGGAATGGAATGGAATGAAATGGAAAGGAATGGAATGGAATGGAATGGAAAGGAATGGAATGGAGCAGAAAGGA
This sequence comes from Nomascus leucogenys, assembly GCF_006542625.1. Taxonomy (NCBI): domain Eukaryota; kingdom Metazoa; phylum Chordata; class Mammalia; order Primates; family Hylobatidae; genus Nomascus; species Nomascus leucogenys. The sequence goes on along the minus strand of NW_022096634.1, from coordinate 175,776 downwards.
GAGCAATGGAACGGAATGGAACGGAATGGAATGAAATGTAATGGAAAGGAATGGAATGGAATGGATTGGAATGGAATGAAATGTAATGGAGTGCAATGGAACGGAATGGAACTGAATGGAATGAAATGGAACGGAATGGAATGGAATGGAATGGAATGGAATGGATTGGAATGGAATGAAATGGAATGGAGTGCAATGGAACAGAATGGAACTGAATGGAATGAAATGGAATGGAATGGAATGGGATGGAATGCAACTGTGAAATAAAATGTGAGCTGATTTTTGCCACTGCAATCCAGACAGGGTAACAGGTTGAGAACTTGTTTAAGGGAAGGAATAGAATAGAATAGTGTGGAATGGAAAGCAATGGAATTGAATGGAAGGCAGTGGAATGGAATGGAGTACAATGGATAGGAATGGAACGGAATGGAATGAAATGTTATGTAATGGAATGGAATGGAATTGAGTGGAATGGAAAGGAATGTAATGGAATGGAACTGTGAAATAAAATGAGAGCAGACATTGTGATACAGCAATCCAGCCATGGTGACAGATTTAGAACTTGTTGAAAGAAAGGAGTAGAATAGAATAGTGTGGAATAGAATGAAGTGGAATGGAATGGAATGGAATGGAATGGAATGGTGAAATACAATGTAAGCTGACATTGTGCCATTGCAATCCAGCCAGGGTGACAGATTGAGAACTTGTTGAAAGAAAGGAATAGAACAGTGTGGAATGGAAAGGAATAGAATTGAGAGGACGGAATGGAATGGAACAGAAAGGAATGGAATAAAACGGAATGGAGTGCAATGGAATGGAATGGAACAGAGTGGAATAGAATGGAATGGAATGGAATGAAATTGTGTAATATAATATGAGCTAACATTGTGCCACTGCAGTCCAGCCACGGTGACAGTTTCAGAACTTCTTGAAAGAAAGGAATACTATAGAATAGTGTGGAATGGAATGGAATGGAATGGAATGGAATGGAATGGAATGGAATGGAATGGAATGGCACGGAACTGAATGGGATGGGATGGAATGGAATGGAATGGAATGGAATGGAATGCAATGGAACGGAATGAAACGGAATGGATAGCAATTGAACGGAATGGAACGGAATGGACTGGAATGGAACGGAATGGAACAGAATGTAATGAAATGTAATGGAATAGAATGGAATGCAATGGAACGGAATGAAACGGAATGGATAGCAATTGAACGGAATGGAACGGAATGGACTGGAATGGAACGGAATGGAACAGAATGTAATGAAATGGAATGGAATAGAATGGAATGGTATGGAATGGAATGGAGTGCAATGGAATATAATGGAACAGAATGGAATGAAATGGAATGGAATGGATTGGAATGGAATGGAATGGAATGGAATGGAACGGTTAAATAAAATGTGAGCTGTCATTGTGCCACTGAAATCCAGCCAGGGTGACAGATTGAGAACTTCTTGAAAGAAAGGGATAGAATAGAATAGTGTGGAATGGATTGGAATGGAAGGGAATTTAATGGAATGGAATGGAAAGGAATGGAGTGCAATGGAATGGAATGGAATGGAATGGCGTGCATAAAATGGAACGGAACGGAATGGGAGGAAATAGAATGGAATGGAATGCAATGGAATGGAATGGAACGGAACGGTGAAATAATATGTGAGCTGATATTGTGTCACTGCAATCCAGCCAGGGTGAGAGACTGAGAACTTGTTGAAGGAAAGGAATACAATAGAATAGTGTGGAATGGAATGGAATCAAATGGAATGGAGTGCAATGGAACAGGAATGGAATGGAATGGAATGAAATGGAAGGGAATGGAATGGAATGGAATTGAATTGAAGAGAATGGAATGGAATGGAACAGTGAAATGAAATATGAGCTGACATTGTGCAATAGCAATCTAGCCAAGATGTCAGATTGAGAACTTTTTGAAAGAAAGGAATAGAATAGAACATTGTGGAATGGAATTAAATTGAATGGAAAGGACTGGAATGAAATGGAACAGAGTGGAATGGAATGGAATGGAATGGAATGTAAGGGAATGGAATGGAATTGAGTGCAATGGAACGGAAAGGAACGGAATGGAATGGAATGGAACGGAACGTGATTCAATTGCATGAAATGCAGAACAATGGAAAGGAATGGAATGGAAGTAAATGAAATGGAATTGAATATAATGGAATGGAATGGAATGGAATGGAATGGTGAAATAAAATGTGAGCTGATATTGCGCAACTGCAATCCAGCCAGTGTGACAGATTGAGAACTTTTTGAAAGAAAGGAATAGAATAGAAAACTGTTCAATGGAATGGAATGGAATGCAATGGAATGGAACGGAATGGAGTGCAATGGAATGGAATGGTACGAGATGGAATGGAATGGAATGGAAGAGAATGGAATGGACTGCAATGGTGATACAAAATGTGAGCTGAAATTGTGCCACTGCAATCCAGACAGGGTGACAGATTCTGAACTTGTTGAAAGGAAGGAATAGTATAGAAGAGTGTGGAATAGAATGGAATGGAATGGAATGGAATGGAATGGAATGGAATGGAACGAAATGGAATGGAAAGGAATGGGGAAATAAAATGTGAGATGACATTGTGCCACTGCAATCCTGCCAAGGTGACAGATTGAGAACTTCTTGAAAGAAAGGAATAGAACAGAATAGTGTGGAATGGAATGGAATGGAATGGAATGGTATTTAATGGAATGGAGTGGAATGGAATGGAAAGGAGTGCAATGGAATGGAATGGAATGGAAAGGAATGGAATGGAATGGAATGGAATGGAATGGAATTGAATGGACTGGAATGGAATGGAATGGAATGCAATGGAAAGGAATGGAATGGAATGGAATGCAATGGAAAGGAATGGAATGGAATGGAGTGCAATCAAATGGAATGGAACAGAATGGAATGAAAAGAATGGAATGCAATGGAATGGAATGGAATGGTGAAATACTATGTAAGCCGATATTGTGCCACCACAATCCAGCCATGGTGACAGATTGAGAACTTGTTGAAAGAAAGGAATGGAATAGAATAGTGTGGAATGGAATGGAATGGAATGGAATCGAATGGAATGTAAAGGAATGGAGTGCAATGGAACGGAATGGAATGGAATGGAATGGAATGGAATGGAATGGAATGGAATGGAATGGAATGGAATGGAATGCAATGGAGTGCAATGGAATGAAATGGAATGGAATGGAGTTCAATGGAATGGAATGGAACAGAATGGAATGAAATTGAATTGAATGGAGTGGAATGGAATGGAATGGAATGGAATTGGATGGAATGGAACGGTGGAATACTTTGTGAGCTGATATTGTGCTACCGCAATCCAGCCAGTGTGACAGATTGAGAACTTGTTGAAAGAAAAGAATAGAATAGAATAGTGTGGAATGGAATGGAAAGGAATGGAATGGAATCGAATGGCATCGAATGGAATGTAATGGAATTTAGTGCAATGGAATGAAATGGAAAGGAACGGAATGAAACGGAATGGAATGGAACTGAATGGAATGGAATAGAATGGAACAGTGAAATAAAATGTGAGCTGACATAGTGCCATTGCAATCCAGCCAAGGTGAGAGATTGAGAACCTCGTGAAAGAAAGGAATAGAACAGAATAGTGTGGAATGGAATGGAATGGAATTCAATGGAATGGAATGGAATGGAATGGAATGGAATGGAATGGAATGGAATGGAATGGATTGCAATGGAATGGAACGGAACAGAATGGAATGAATTGGAATGGAATGGAATGGAATGGAAGGGAATGTAATGGTGAAATAAAGTGCGAGCCAACATTGTGCCACTGCAATCCAGCCACAGTGACAGATTGAGAACTAGTTGAAAGAAAGCAATAGAATAGAATAGTGTGGAATGGAATGGAATGGAATGGAATGGAATAGAATAGTGTGGAATGGAATGGAATGGAATGGAATGGAATGGAATGGAATGGAATGGAATGGAATGGAATGGAATGGAATGGAATGGAATGGAATGGAATGGAATGGAATGGAATGGAATGGAATGGAAATGGAATGGAATGGAATGGAATGAATGGAATGGAATGGAATGGAATGGAATGGAATGGAATGGAATGGAATGGAATGGAATGGAATGGAATGGAATGGAATGGAATGGAATGGAATGGAATGGAATGGAATGGAATGGAATGGAATGGAATGGAATGGAAATGGAATGGAATGGAATGGAATGGAATGGAATGGAATGGAATGGAATGGAATGGAATGGAATGGAATGGAATGGAATGGAATGGAATGGAATGGAATGGAATGGAATGGAATGGAATGGAATGGAATGGAATGGAATGGAATGGAATGGAATGGAATGGAATGGAATGGAATGGGAATGGAATGGAATGGAATGGAATGGAATGGAATGGAATGGAATGGAATGGAATGGGAATGGAATGGAATGGAATGGAATGGAATGGAATGGAATGGAATGGAATGGAATGGAATGGAATGGAATGGAATGGAATGGAATGGAATGGAATGGAATGGAATGGAATGGAATGGAATGGAATGGAATGGAATGGAATGGAATGGAATGGAATGGAATGGAATGGAATGGAATGGAATGGAATGGAATGGAATGGTGAAATACAATGTAAGCTGACATTGGGCCATTGCAGTCAAGCCAAGGTGACAGATTGAGAACTTTTTGATAGAAAGGCATAGAATACAATAGTGTGGAATGGAATGGAATGGATAGAATGGAATGTAACGGTAAGAAATGGAATGAAACGGAATGGAGTGCAATGGAACGGAATGCAACAGAATGGAATGGAATGGAATGGAATGGAATGGAAAGGAGTGGTGAAATATAGTGTGAGCTACCATTGTGCCACTGCAATCCGGCCTGGGTGACAGATTTGCAAAATGTTGAAAGAAAGGAATAGTATAGAATAGTGTGGAGTGGAATGGAATGGAATGGCAAGGAACGGAATGGAATGGAATGGAATGGAATGGAATGGAATGGAACGGAATGCAGTGCAATGGAACGGAATTTAACAGAATGGAATGGAATGGAAGAGAAAACAACAGAATGGAATGGAATGGTACAGAATGGAATTGAGTGCAATGGAATGGAATGGAACGGAATGGAATGAAATGGAATGGAGTGGCATGGAATGGAATGGAATGGAATGGATTGCAATGGAATGGAATGGATTGGAATGGTGAAATAAAATGTGAGCTGACATTGTGCCACTGCAATCAAGCCACGTTGTCTGATTGAGAACATCTTGAAAGAAATGTATAGAGTAGAACAGTGTGTAATGGAAGGGAATGTATTGGACTGGAATGGAATTTAATGGAATGGAACTGAATAGAAAGGAACAGAGTGCAATGGAACGGAATAGAATGGAATGGAATGAAATGGAATGGAATGGAATGGTATGGAATGGAATGGAATGGATTGGAGTGCAATGGAAAGGAATGGAATAGAATGAATGAAAATGAATGGAATGGAATGCAATGGAATAGAATGGAATTGAATGGAATGGTGAAATAATATGTGAGCTGAATTTGTGCCACTACAATCCTGCCAGGGTGACAGATTGAGAACTTGTAGAAAGAAAGGAATAGAATAGAATTGTGTGGAGAGGAATGGAATGGAATGGAATGGAATGGAATGGAATGGAGTGCAAAGCAATGGAATGGAACGGAATGGAAGGAAATGGAATGGAATGGAATGGAATGGAACAGAATGGAATGGACTGGAATGGAACGGAATGGAATGGAATGGAACAGTGAAATAAAATGTGAGCTGACATTGTCCCACTGCAAACCACTCAGGGTGACCGATTGAGAACTTGTTCAAAGAAAGGAATAGAATGGAATGGAATGGAATGGAATGGAATGCAATGGAATGGAATGGAATGGAATGGAATGGAATGGAATGGAATGGAATGGAATGGAATGCAATGGAATGGAATGGAATGGAATGGAATGCAATGGAATGGAATGGAGTGCAATGGAATGGAATGTAAGGGAATGGAATGAAAAGCAATGGAGTGAAATGGAAAGGAAGGGAATGGAATGGAATGGAATGGAAGGGAATGGAATGGAATGGTGCAATAAAATCTGAGTTGACATTGTGCAATTGCAGTTAGCCAGAGTGACAGATTGAGAACTTGTTGAAAGAAAGGAATAGAATAGAATAGTGTGGAATGGAATGGAATGGAATGGAAACGAATGGAATGGAAAGGAATGGAATGGAATGGAATGGAATGGAATGGAATGGAATGGATTGGAATGGAATGGAATAGAATGGAATGGAATAAAATGGAAAGGAATGGAATGGAATGGAATGGAATAGAATGGAATGGAATAAAATGGAAAGGAATGGAATGGAATGGAATGGAAAGGAATGGAATGGAGCAGAAAGGGGAGCAATGGAATGGAATGGAATGGAATGGAATGGAATGGAATGGAATGTAATGTAATGTAATGGAAAGGAATGGAATGGAATGGAATGGAATCGAGTGCAATGGAGTCGAGTGCAATGGAACAGAAGGGAACTTAATGGAATGAAATGGAGTGGAATGGAATGGAATGGAATGGAATTGAATGGAATGGGATGGAATGGAATGCAACTGTGAAATAAAATGTGAGCTGTTTTTTGCCACTGCAATCCAGACAGAATGACAGGTTGAGAACTTGTTGAAATAAAGCAAAAGAGTAGAATAGTGTGCAATGGAATGGAATGGAATGGAATGCAATGGAATGCAATGGAATTAAATGGAGTGCAATGGAACGGAATGGAATGGAATGCTATGGAAAGGAATGGAATGGAATGGAATGGAATGGTGAAATAAAACGTGATCTGACATTGAGCCACTGCAATACAGACAGGTTTGCAGATTGACAACTTGTTGAAAGAAAGGAATAGAATAGAATAGTGTGGAATGGAAAGGAATGGAATGGAAAGGAATGGAATGGAGGGCAATGGAAAGGAATGGAATCACATGGCATGAAATGGAATGGAATGAAATGGAAAGGAATGGAATGGTGAAATACAATGTAAGCTGACATTGTGGAACTGCGATCCAGCCAGAGTGACACATTGAGAACTTGTTGAAAGAAAGGAATGGAATGGAATGGAATGGAATGGAATGGAATGGAATGGAATGGAATGAAATGAAATGGAGTGGAATGGAATGGTGTTCAATGGGATGGACTGGCATGAAATGGAACGGAATGGAATGGAATTGAATGGAAGGGAATGGAATGGAATGGAACGTTGAAATATAACGTGAGTTGACATTCTGACACTGCAATCCAGACAGGGTAAGAGATTGAGAACTTGTTGAAAGAAAGGAATAGAAAAGAATGGTGTGGATTGGAATGGAATGGAATGGAATGGAGAGCAATGGAATGGAATGGAATGGAATGGAGTGGAATGAAATGGATTGGAACACTGAAATAACATGTGAGCAGATATTGTGCCACTGAAATCCAGCCAGGATGACAGATTGAGAAGTTGTTGAAAGAAAGGAATAGAATAGAATAGTGTGGAATGGAATGGAATTGAAGGGAATGGAATGGAATGGAATGGAATTGAAGGGAATGCAATGGAAGGGAATGGAATGGAACGCAGTGGAATGGAGTGCAATGGAAAGGAATTGAACAGAATGGAATGAAATGGAATGGAATGGAACTGAATGGAATGGAAAGGAACAGTGAAATAAAATGTGGGCTGACATTGTGCCACTGCAATCCAAATTGAGAACTTGTTGAAAGAAAGGAATAGAATAGAATAGTGTGGAATTGCACGGAGAGGAAAGGAATGGAATGGAATGGAATGGAACAGAATGGATTGGAATGGAACGGAACGGAACGGAACGGAACGGAATGTAGTTTAATGGAATGGAATGGAATGGAATAGAATGAAACTGAATAGAATGGAATGGAATGGAATGACATGGTGAAATAAAATGTGAGCTCATATTGTGCCATTGCAATCCAGCCAGGGTGACTGACTGAGAACTTGTTGAAAGAAAGGAATAGAATATAATAGTTTGGAATGCAATGGAATGAAATTGAATGGAATGGAATGGAATGGAATCCAATAGATTGGAGTGCAATGGAACGGGATGGAATGGAATGGAATGAAATGGAATGGAAGGGAATGGAATTCAGTGGAATGGAATGGAATGGAATGGAACGGAACGCAATGGAATGGAATGGAATGGACTGGAATGGAATGGTGAAATAAAATGTGAGCTGACATTGTGCCACTTCAATCCAGGCTGGGTGACAGATTGAGAACATGTTGAAAGAAAGGAATAGAATAGAATAGTGTGGAAAGGAATGGAACGGAATGGAATGGAATGGAATGGAGTGCAATTGAACGGAATGAAACGGAACGGAATGAAATGGAAAGGATTGGAATGGAATGGAATGGAATGGAATGGAATGGAATGGAAGAGTGAAATAGAATGTGGGGAGAGATTGCACCACTGCAATACAGCCAGGGTGACAGATTGAGAAATTTTGAAGAAAAAGAATAGAATAGTGTGGAATGGAAAGGAATGGAATGGAATGGAATGGAATAGACTGCAATGGAAAGGAATGGAATGGAATGGAATGGAATGGAATGGAATGGAATGGAATGGAATCGAATGGAATGGAACGGAACGGAACGGAAGGGAATGGAATGGAAGGGAATGGAATGGAATGGATTGCAAAGGAATGCAATGGAAAGGAATGGAATGGAATGGAATGGAATGGAAAAAATTGCAGTGGTGTGCAGTTGAGTGGAAAGGTGAAGAAAGGAAGGGAGTGGATTGGGGTGGAATGGATGGGATTCGAATGGAATGGAATGGAATGGATTGGAATGGAATGGAATGATATGGATCGGAATGCAGTGAAACGGAAAGGAATTCAATGGTTTGGAATGCACTAGAATGGAGGTGAATGGGACAGAATGGAATGCAGTTTAGTGGAAATGAGTGGAGTGGAGAAAAGTGGATTTGAATTGATTGGAATGCAATGCGATGGAATGGAATAGAATGGAATGCAGTGGATTGGAGTGGAGTTGCATGCAGGGGAATGGAATGGAATGGAATGGAATTTAATGGATTTGAATGGAATGCAATGAAATGGAATGGAATGGAATGAAATGCAATGCAATGGCATGGAATTGAATGGAGAAAGGGGCAGTGGAGTGCAGTGCAGTGGAATGGAGAAGAAAGGAAGGCAGTGGAGTGGAGTGGAGTGAAATATAATGGAACGGAATGGACTAGAATGGATTGGAATGGAATGGAGGCTAATTGGATGGAATAGAATGCAGTGGAGTGGAAAGGAGTTGAGTGGAGAAGAGGGGATTTGAATGGAGTGGAATGGAAAGGATGGGAGTGGAGTGGTGTGGATTCTAGTGGAAAAGAATGCAATGGAATGGAATTGTATGGAATGAAATGGAATGGAATGGCATGGAATGGAATGGAATGGACTATAGTGGAATGGAATTGAAAGGAATTAATGGAAAGAATAGAAAGGAATGGAATGGAATGGAAAGGAGAAAAATTACAGTGGAGTGTAGGGGAATGGGAAAGAGAAGAACGGAAGGGAGAGGAGTGGAATGGAATGGAATGGAATGGAATGGAATGTACTGGACTGGATTGGGGGCGAATGGGAAGGAATGGAAGGCAATGGACTGCAGTGGAGTGGAGGGGATAAGTGTGTCTCGGAATGGAATGGAATGGAATGGAATGGAATGGAGTAGAGAAGAGTGGATTCTAGTGGAAAAGAATGGAATGGAATGGAATGGAATGGAAAGGAATGGAATGGAAGGAACTGAATGGAATGGAATGGAATGGAATGGAATAGAATGGAATGGAATGGAATGGAATGGAATGGAATAGAATGGAATGGAATGGAATGGAATGGAATGGAATGGAATAGATTGGACTGGAATGGAGGCGAATGGGAAGGAATGGAATGCAGTGGGATGGAGCGGAGTGGAGTGGAGAAGAGTGGATTTGAATTGAATGGAAAAGTATGCCATGGAATGGGATAGAATGGAATGGAATGCAATGGATTGGAGTGGAGTGGATTAGAGTAGAATGGAATGGAATGGATATAATGGAATGTAATGGAATACAATGGAACAGAATGAATAAGAATGGAATCAAATGGAATGGAGTGCAGTGTATTACAGTGTGTTGGAAATGAGTGGAATGCAGAGGAGTTTGGTGTAGTGGGGTGGAATGGGAAGAAATGGAATGGAGAGGAGTGGAGTGGATTGCAATGGAAGGGACTAGATGGGATTCAGTTGGAATGAAAGGGAATGGAATGGAATGAAATGGAGTGGATTGGGGTGGAGTTGCATGGAGGGGAGAGGAATAGAATAGAATAGAATGGAATGGCTTGGAAGGGAAAAAAGTGCAGTGGAGTGCAGTGGAAATGCATGGAGGAGAAACGAAGGGATTGGAGTGGAGTGGAATATAGTGAAATGGAATGGAATAGAATGGAATGGAGTGGACGGGAATAGAGTCGAATTGGAAGGAATGGAATGCAGTGGAGTGGAGAGGAGTGGAGTGGAGAAGAGTGTATTTCTATTGAATAGAATGGAATGCAATGGAATGGAACGGAATGGATTGGAGTGTACTGTAGTGGATTCTAGTGGAAAAGAATGTAATGGAATGAAATGGAATGGAATGGAAGGGAATGGAATGGAACAGAATGGCATGGAATGGAATGAAATGGAACTGAATGGAATGGCAGAGAATGGAATGGAATGGAATGGAATGGAAACGAATGGAAGGGAATGGAGTGGAAAAAAGTGGAGGGGAGTTCAGTGGAGTGGTATGGAGAAGAAAGGAAGGGAGAAGAGTGGAGTGGAATGGAGTGAAATGGAATGGAATGGAATGGAATGGAGTGGACTGGAATGGAGGTGAATGGGAAGGAATGGAATGCAGTGGAGTGGAGAGAAGTGGAGTGGACAAGACTGGATTTGAATTGAATGGAAAGGATTGCAGTGGAGCGTCCTGGAGTGAAGTTCATTCTAGAGGAAAAGAACGGAATTGAATGGCATGGTATGAAATGGAATAGAAAGGAATGGAAAGGAACGAATTGCAAAAATGCAGTGTAGTGTAGTGTAGTGGAATGTAGAAGAAAGAAAAGGAGTGGAATGCAATGGAGAGGAATGGAAAGGAATGGAATGGACTGGAATGGAGTGAATGGGAATGGAGGGGAATGGGAAAGAATGGAATGCAGTAGAGTGGAGAGGAGTGGAGTGGAGAAGAGTGGATTTGAATGGAATGGAAGGGAATGGATTGGAGTGGAGTGGAGTGGATTCTAGTGGAAAAGAATGGAATGGAATGGAAAGGAATGGAATGGAATGGAATGGCATCAAATGGAATAGAATAGAATTGACTGGAATGGAATGGAATGGAAAACGGTGCAGTGGAGTGCAGTGGAGTGGAATGCAAAAGAAATGAAGGGAGTGTAGTGGAGTGGAAAGGAAAAAGGAATGTAATGGAACGGAGTTGAGTGGAATACAGGCCAATGGAAAGATATGGAATGCAGTGGAGTGGACAGCAGTGGAGTGTAGAAGCGTGGATATGAATTGTATGGAGTTTATTGCATTGGAATGGAATGGATTGGAATGCAGTGGATATGACTGGAGTGGACTGGAGTAGAATGGAATGAAATGGAAAGGAATCGAATGGAATGGAATACAATGGAATGGAATGCAATAGACTGTATTGGAGTGGAGTTGCGTGGAGCGGAAAGGAATGGAATAGAAAGGAATGGAATGGAAAGTAATGGAATGGAATGGAATGGAAAAATGTGCAGTGACGTGCAGTGGAGTGGATGGGAGAAGAAAGGATGGGAGTGGAGTGTAGTGGAATGGAATGGAATGGAGTGGTATGAAATGGAATGGAATGGGAAAAAAGTGCAGTAGAGTGCAGTCGAGTGGAAAGGAGAAGAAAGGATGGGAGTGTAGTGGAGTGTTATGGAGTGCAATGGAATGGAATGGAATAAAATGGAATAGAATGGAATGGAGTTGACTGGAATGGAGGCAAATTTGAAGGAATTGAATACAGAGGATGGGAGAGGAGTGGAGTTGAGAAGAGTGCACTTGAATTGAATGGAATGGAATGGACAGGAGTGTAGTGGCGTGGATTCTAGTGGAAAAGAATGGAATGGAAAGGAATTTAATGGAATGGAATGGAAAAAAGTGCAGTAGATTGTAGTGGAGTTGCATGGAGAAGAAAGGAAGGTAGTGGAGTGGAATGGAGTTGAATGGAATGGAATGGAATGGCATGGAATGGAGTGCACTGCAATGGAGGCGAATTGGAAGGAATGTAATAAAGTTGAGTGGAGAGGAGTGGAGTGGGGAAGAATGCACTTGAATGGAATTTAACGGATTGGAGTGTACTGGAGTGGATTCTAGTGGAAAAGAATGGAATGGAATGGAAAGGACTGGAATGGAATGGAATGGATGGGAATGGAATGGAATGGAATGAAATGGAAAAACTCAGTGGAGTGCAGCGGATTGGAATGGAGAAGAGAGGAGGCGGGGAGAAGAAAGAAATGGAGTGAAATGGAATGGAATGGAATGGAAAGGAATGCAATGGAATGGAATGGAGTCGACTGGAAAGGAAGAGAATGGGAAGGAATGGAATGCAGTGGAGTTGAGAGGAGTGGAGTGGAGAAGGGTGGATTTGAATTGAATGGAATGGATGCAATGAAATGAATTGGAATGGAATGGAGTGGAGTGGAGTGCAGTGTTGGAATTGAATTGTATGTAGAGGATTGTAGTGGAGTGGAGCAGAATGGGAAGGAATGAAATGGAGCAGAATGGAATGGAGTGGAGTGGAGTGGAGTGGAGTGGAGTGGAGGGTATTAGAGTGGATTCAGGTGTAACGGATTGGAATGGAATAGAATGGAATGGAATGGAATGCAGTGGATTGGAATGGAGTTGCGTGGAGTGGAATGGAATGGAATAGAATGGAAAAAGGTGCCATGGAGTGCAGTGGAGTGGAATGGAGAAGAAAGGAAGGGAGAGGGGAGGAGTTCAATGGACTGGAATGGAATGGAATGGAATGAAATGGAATGGAATGGAATGGAGGTAAATGTGAAGGAATGGAATACAGTGGATTGGAGAGGAGTGGAGTGGAGAACAGTGCATTTGAATGGAATGGAATGGAATGGATTGGAGTGGAGTGGAGTGGATTCTAGTTCAAAAGAATTGAATTGACTGGAATGGAATGGAATGGACTGGAATGGAATGGAATGGAATGGATTGGAAAAAAGTGCAGTGGAGTGTAGTGGAGTGGAATGGAAAAGAAAAGAAGGGAGTGCAATGGAGTTGAATGGAGTGGAATGAAATGGAATGAAAGGAATGGAATGCAATGGAATGGAGTGGCCTTGAATGGAGGCGAATGGGAAAGAATGGAATGCAGATATTGGAGGGGAGTATAGTGGATAAGAGTGGATTTGAATGGAATGGAATGGAATGAAATGGAATGGATTGGAGTGGAATGGAGCAGATTTTGGTGGAAAGGAATGCAATGGCATGGAATGGAATGGAATCACATGGAATGGAATGGAATGGAATCACATGGAATGGAAAGGAATAGAATGGAAAGCAATGGAATGGAAAGGAATGGGATGGAAAAATGTGCAGTGGAGAGCAGTGGAGTTGAATGGAGAAGAAAGGAAGGGAGTGGAGTGGAGCGGTATGGATTGGAATTGAAAGGAATGGAATGGAATGGATTGGATTGGAATGGAGTGGACTGGAATGGAGGCAAAAGGGAAGGAAGGGAATGCAGTGGAGTGCAGAGGAGTGGAGTGGAGAAGAGTGGATTTGCATTGAATGGAATGGAATGGAATGGATTAGAGGGGATTGGAGTGGATTCTAGTGGAAATTATGGAATGGAATGGAATGGAATGGAATGGAATGGAAAAATTGGAGTGTAGTGTAGAGGAGTGTAATAGAGAAGAAAGGAAGTGAGTGGAGTGGAGTGGAATGGAGTGGAAAAGAATGGAGTTGAATGGAATAGAATGGAATGGAATGAAGTGGAGTGGATTCTACTGGAAAAGAAAGGAAAGGAATGGAAGGGAATGGGACAGATAAAAGTGCAGTGGAGTGTAGTGGAGTGGAAAGGAGAAGAAAGGAAGGGAGTGGAGTGGAGTGTTATAGAGTGGAATGGAATGGAATGGAATGGAGTTGACTGGAATGCAGGCAAATAGAAAGGAATGGAATACAGTGGTGTGGATAGGAGTGGAGTGGAGAAGAGTGGATTTGAAATGAATGGAATGGAAAGGAATCAATCTGAGGGGAGTGGAGTGGATTCTATTGGAAAAAATGGAATGGAATGAAATGGAATGGTATGGAATGGAATGGAATGGGATGGAATGGAATGGAACGGAATGCAATGGAATGCAATTGAATGGAATGCAATGGAATGGAAAAAAGTGCTGTGGAGTGCAGTGGAGAAACACGGAGAAGAAAGGAAGTGAGTGCAGTTGATTGGAATGGTGTGGAAAGGAATGGGATGCAATGGAATGGAATGGAATGGAAAGGAATGGAATGGAATGGAATGGAACGGAACGGAATGGAACGGAACGGAATGGAATGGAATGCATTGAGTGGATTTGAATGGAGGTGAATGGGAAGCAGTTGAATGCAGTGGTGTGGATAGGAGTGGAGTGCAGCAGAGTGGACGAATTCAATGGAATTGAACGGAATGAAAGGAAAAAAGTTCAGTGGAGTGGAGTGCAGTGGAAAGAAGATGAAAGGAAGGGAGTGGAGTGCAGTGGAATCGAATGGAATCGAATGGAGTGGATTGGAATGGAGGTTTATGGTAAGGAACGGAAGGCAGTGGAGTGGAGAGGAGTGGATTGGAGAAGGGTGGATTTGAAAGAAATGAGACAGAATGGAATGGAATGCATTGGAGTGGAGTGGAGTGGATTCTAGTGGAAAAGAACGGAATGCAATGGATTGGAATGGAAAAAATGCAGTGGAGTGCAGTGGAGAGGAATGGAGAAGAAAGAAAGGGAGAAGAGTGGAGTGGTAAGGTGTGGAATGGAAAGTAATGGAATGGAATTTTATGGAATGGAAAGGAATGGAATGGAGTGGAGTGGAATGCAGGGGAATGGGAAAGAATCCTATGCATTGGAGTGGAGAGGAATGGAGTGGAGAAAAGTGGATTTGAATAGAATGGAATGGAATTCAATGGAATGGGATGGAATGCAAAGGAAAGTAGTGGAATGAAATGCAGTATACTGGAATAGAATGGAATGGATTGGAAAGTAATAGAGTGGAAAGCGATACAATGGAATGGAATGAAAAGGAATGGAATGGAATGGAATGGAGTGGAGTGCAGTGTATCAGAAATGAGTGGAATGGAGAGGAGTGTGGTGAATTGGAGTGGAATGGGAAGGATTGAAATGGAGTGGAGTGGAGTAGAGTGGAATGGAGGGGAGAAGGTTGGATTCAGGTGGAATGCAATGCAGTGGAATTGAATGCAGTGGATTGGAGTGGAGTTGCGTGGAGGGGAATGTAATGTAATGGAATGGAATGGAAAGGATTGAAATGGAATGGAATGGAATCGATGGGAACGGAATGAAAACAGTGATGTGGAGTGTTGTGGATTGGAATGGAGAAGAAGGGAAGGGTGTGCAGTTGAGTGGAATGAAGTGGAATAGAATGGAAAGGAATGGAGTGGATTGGAATGAAGGTGAATTGGAAGGAATGGAATGTATTATTATAGAGAGGAGTGGAGTGCAGAAGAGTGGATTTGAATTGAATGGAATGGAAAGGAATGAATTGGAGTGGAGTGGATTGGACTCAAGTATAAAAGAATGGAATGGAATGGAATGGATGGAAAAAAGTTCCAGTGGAGTGTAGTGGAGGGGAATGCAGAAGAAAGGAAGGGAGTGGAGTGGAGTGGAGTGGAATGGAATGGAATGGAATGGAATGGAGTGGAGTTGAATGCAGGCGAAAGGGATTGAATGGAATGCAGTGGAGTTTAAATGAGTTGAGTGGAGAAGTGTGGAATTGAATTGAAGGGAATTTAATGCAATGAAATGGAATGCAGTGGATATGAGTGGAGTGGATGGGAGTAGAATGGAAGGGAATGTAAAGTAACAGAATGGAATGCAATACAATGCAATGGAATGGAATGCAGTGGATTGGTGTGGAGTTGTGTGGAGGGGTATGGAATGGAATGCAATGGAACGGAATAGATGGAACGGAATGGGATGGAATGGAATGCAGTGGATTGGAATGGAGTTGCGTGGAGGAGAATGGAATGGAATGGAATGGAATGGAATGAAATGAAATGGAATGGAAAGGAATGGAACGGAAAAAACTGCACTGTTGTGCAGTGGAGAGAAATGGAGAAGAAAGGAAAGGATTGGTGGGGAGTGGAATGGAGTTTAATGGAATGGAATGAAATGAAATGGAATGGAATGGAGAGGATTGGAATGGAGGCAAATAGAAAGGAATGGAATGCAGTGGTGTGGATAGGACTGGAGTGGAGAAGAGTGGATTAGAATTGAATGGATTGGAAAGGAATCGATCTGAGGGGAGTGGAGTGGATTCGATTGGAAAAAATGGAATGGAATGGAAAGGAATGGAATGGAATCGATAGGAATGGAATGGAAAAAAGTGCTGTGGAGTGTTGTGGATTGGAATGGAGAAGAAAGGAAGGGTGTGGAGTTGAGTGGAAAGGAGTGGAATGGAATGGAGTGGATTGGAATGAAGGCGAATTGGAAGGAATGGAATGTATTGTTATAGAGAGGAATGGAGTGCAGAAGAGTGGATTTGAATTGAATGGAATGGAAAGGAATGAATTGGAGTGGAGTGGATTGAACTCAAGTATAAAAGAATTGAATGGAATGGAAAAAAATCAATGGAAAAAAGTCCAGTGGAGTGTAGTGGACTGGAATGGAGAAGAAAGGAAAGGAGTGGAGGGGAGTGGAATGGAGTGGAATGGAATGAAATGGAATGAAATGGAGTGGACTGTAATGGAGGCGAATGGAAGGGAATGGAATTCAGTGGA
Organism: Nomascus leucogenys; assembly: GCF_006542625.1. Taxonomy (NCBI): domain Eukaryota; kingdom Metazoa; phylum Chordata; class Mammalia; order Primates; family Hylobatidae; genus Nomascus; species Nomascus leucogenys. The sequence goes on along the minus strand of NW_022096634.1, from coordinate 158,708 downwards.
GTGGAAAGGAGTGGAGTGGAGAAGAGTGGATCTCAATTCAATGGAATAGAATGGGATGGAATGCAATGAAATGCAGTGGATTGGAGTGGATTGGACTGGAGTAGAATGGAATGGAATGTAAAGTCATGGAATGGAATGGAATACAATGGAATGGAATGAAAAGGAATGCAATGGAATGGAATGGAGTGGAGCGGAGTGCACTGTATTTGAAATGGATGGAATGGAGAGGAGTGTGGTGGATGGGAGTGGAATGGGAAGTGGAATGGGAATGGAATGGAACAGAGTGGAGTGAACAGGAGTGGAGTAGAATGGAGGGAAGTAGATTGGATTAAGGTGGAATGGAATGGAATGGAATGGAACGGAATGGAATGGAATTGAATGCTGTGGATTGGAGTGGAGTTGCGTGGAGGGGAATGGAATGGAATGGAATGCAACGGAATGGAAAGAATGGAATTGAATGGAATGGAATAGAATGGAAAAAATTGCAGTGGAGTGCAGAAGAGTGGAATGGAGAAGAAAGGAAGGGAGTGGAGTGGATTGGAATGGAGTGGAATGGAATGGAAAGGAATGGGACATAGTAGACTGGAATGGAGGCGAATGGGAAGGAACGGAATGCAGTGGACTGGAGAGGAGTGGAGTGGAGAAGAATAGATTTGAATAGAATGGAATGGAATGTAGTGGATTGGAGTGGAGTGGAGTGGATTCTAGTGGAAAAGAATGGAATGGAGTGGTATGGAATGGAATGGAATGCAATGCAATGCAGTGGAATGCAATGGAGTGGAACGGAATGGAATGGAACAGAATGGAATGGAATGGAATGGCATGGAATGGAATGCAAAGGAATTGAATGGAATTAAACGGAATGAAGTGGAATGGAATGGAATAAGGATGCAATGGAATGGAAAAAAAGTGCAGTGGAGAGGAATGGAGAAGAAAGAAGGGAGTGGTGCGGAGTGGAATGGAGTGGAATGGAATGGAATGAAATGGAATAGAATGGAAAGTGGTGGATTGGAATGGAGACAAATAGGGAAGAATGGAATGTAGTGGTGTGCAGAGGAGCGGAGTGGAGAAGAGTGGATTTGAATTGAATGGAATGAAATGAAATCGATTTGAGTGGAGTGGAGTGGATTCTATTGGAAAAGAAAAGAATGGAATGCAATGGAATGGAAAGGAATGGAATGGAATGGAACGGAATGGAAAGGAATGGAATGTAATGGAATTGAGTGGATTCGAATGGAGGTGAATGGGAAGGAATGGAATGCAGTGGTGTGGAGTGGAGGGAGTGCAAAAGAGTAGATTTGAATGGAATGGAATGGAATGGAATGGAATGGAATGAATGGAAAAATGAATTGGAGTGTAGCAGAGTGGAATGGAGAAGAAAGGAACGGAGTGGAGTGGTGTGGAATGGAGTAGAGTGGAATGGAAGAGAATGGAATGGAATGGAATGGAATGGAATGGAATGGAATGGAATGGAAGAGTCTGGAGTTGATTGGAGGCGAATGGGAAGTAATTGATTGCAGTGGAGTGGAGAAGAGAGGAGCGGAGTAGATTGGATAAGAATTGGAGGGAATGGAATGGAATAGAATGGAGTGGAGTGGAGTGAATTCTCTTGGAAAAAAAATGGAATGTAATGGAATGAAATGGAATGGAATCGAGTGGAATGGAACGGAACGGAAAGGATAAAAGTGCAGTGGAGTGCAGAGCAGTGGACTGGAGAAGAAAGGAAGGGACGGGAGTGTAGTAGACTGGAATGGAATGGAATGAAATGGAATGGAATGGAGTGGACTGGAATGGAGGCGAATGGGAAGGAATGGAATGTAGTGCAGTGGAGAGGAGTGGCTTGGAGAAGAGTGGATTTGAAATGATTGCAATGGAATGCAATGGATTGGGATGGAAGGGAATGTAATGCAGTTGACTGGAGTGGAGTGGATTGGAGTAGAATGGAATGGAATGGAAAGGAAAATAATGGAGTGGAATGGAATACAAAGGAAGGGAATGAGAAGGAATGGAATGGATTTGAATGGAGTGGAGTGCAGTGTATTGGAAATGAATTGAATGGAGAGCAGAGTGGGGGATTGGAGTCTAATGATAAGGAATGAAATGGAGTGGAGTGGAGTGGAGTGGATTCTAGTGGAAAAGAACGGAATGCAATGGATTGGAATGGAAAAAATGCAGTGGAGTGCAGTGGAGAGGAATGGAGAAGAAAGAAAGGGAGAAGAGTGGAGTGGTAAGGTGTGGAATGGAAAGTAATGGAATGGAATTTTATGGAATGGAAAGGAATGGAATGGAGTGGAGTGGAATGCAGGGGAATGGGAAAGAATCCTATGCATTGGAGTGGAGAGGAATGGAGTGGAGAAAAGTGGATTTGAATAGAATGGAATGGAATTCAATGGAATGGGATGGAATGCAAAGGAAAGTAGTGGAATGAAATGCAGTATACTGGAATAGAATGGAATGGATTGGAAAGTAATAGAGTGGAAAGCGATACAATGGAATGGAATGAAAAGGAATGGAATGGAATGGAATGGAGTGGAGTGCAGTGTATCAGAAATGAGTGGAATGGAGAGGAGTGTGGTGAATTGGAGTGGAATGGGAAGGATTGAAATGGAGTGGAGTGGAGTAGAGTGGAATGGAGGGGAGAAGGTTGGATTCAGGTGGAATGCAATGCAGTGGAATTGAATGCAGTGGATTGGAGTGGAGTTGCGTGGAGGGGAATGTAATGTAATGGAATGGAATGGAAAGGATTGAAATGGAATGGAATGGAATCGATGGGAACGGAATGAAAACAGTGATGTGGAGTGTTGTGGATTGGAATGGAGAAGAAGGGAAGGGTGTGCAGTTGAGTGGAATGAAGTGGAATAGAATGGAAAGGAATGGAGTGGATTGGAATGAAGGTGAATTGGAAGGAATGGAATGTATTATTATAGAGAGGAGTGGAGTGCAGAAGAGTGGATTTGAATTGAATGGAATGGAAAGGAATGAATTGGAGTGGAGTGGATTGGACTCAAGTATAAAAGAATGGAATGGAATGGAATGGATGGAAAAAAGTTCCAGTGGAGTGTAGTGGAGGGGAATGCAGAAGAAAGGAAGGGAGTGGAGTGGAGTGGAGTGGAATGGAATGGAATGGAATGGAATGGAGTGGAGTTGAATGCAGGCGAAAGGGATTGAATGGAATGCAGTGGAGTTTAAATGAGTTGAGTGGAGAAGTGTGGAATTGAATTGAAGGGAATTTAATGCAATGAAATGGAATGCAGTGGATATGAGTGGAGTGGATGGGAGTAGAATGGAAGGGAATGTAAAGTAACAGAATGGAATGCAATACAATGCAATGGAATGGAATGCAGTGGATTGGTGTGGAGTTGTGTGGAGGGGTATGGAATGGAATGCAATGGAACGGAATAGAATGGAACGGAATGGGATGGAATGGAATGCAGTGGATTGGAATGGAGTTGCGTGGAGGAGAATGGAATGGAATGGAATGGAATGGAATGAAATGAAATGGAATGGAAAGGAATGGAACGGAAAAAACTGCACTGTTGTGCAGTGGAGAGAAATGGAGAAGAAAGGAAAGGATTGGTGGGGAGTGGAATGGAGTTTAATGGAATGGAATGAAATGAAATGGAATGGAATGGAGAGGATTGGAATGGAGGCAAATAGAAAGGAATGGAATGCAGTGGTGTGGATAGGACTGGAGTGGAGAAGAGTGGATTAGAATTGAATGGATTGGAAAGGAATCGATCTGAGGGGAGTGGAGTGGATTCGATTGGAAAAAATGGAATGGAATGGAAAGGAATGGAATGGAATCGATAGGAATGGAATGGAAAAAAGTGCTGTGGAGTGTTGTGGATTGGAATGGAGAAGAAAGGAAGGGTGTGGAGTTGAGTGGAAAGGAGTGGAATGGAATGGAGTGGATTGGAATGAAGGCGAATTGGAAGGAATGGAATGTATTGTTATAGAGAGGAATGGAGTGCAGAAGAGTGGATTTGAATTGAATGGAATGGAAAGGAATGAATTGGAGTGGAGTGGATTGAACTCAAGTATAAAAGAATTGAATGGAATGGAAAAAAATCAATGGAAAAAAGTCCAGTGGAGTGTAGTGGACTGGAATGGAGAAGAAAGGAAAGGAGTGGAGGGGAGTGGAATGGAGTGGAATGGAATGAAATGGAATGAAATGGAGTGGACTGTAATGGAGGCGAATGGAAGGGAATGGAATTCAGTGGAGTGGAAAGGAGTGGAGTGGAGAAGAGTGGATCTCAATTCAATGGAATAGAATGGGATGGAATGCAATGAAATGCAGTGGATTGGAGTGGATTGGACTGGAGTAGAATGGAATGGAATGTAAAGTCATGGAATGGAATGGAATACAATGGAATGGAATGAAAAGGAATGCAATGGAATGGAATGGAGTGGAGCGGAGTGCACTGTATTTGAAATGGATGGAATGGAGAGGAGTGTGGTGGATGGGAGTGGAATGGGAAGTGGAATGGGAATGGAATGGAACAGAGTGGAGTGAACAGGAGTGGAGTAGAATGGAGGGAAGTAGATTGGATTAAGGTGGAATGGAATGGAATGGAATGGAACGGAATGGAATGGAATTGAATGCTGTGGATTGGAGTGGAGTTGCGTGGAGGGGAATGGAATGGAATGGAATGCAACGGAATGGAAAGAATGGAATTGAATGGAATGGAATAGAATGGAAAAAATTGCAGTGGAGTGCAGAAGAGTGGAATGGAGAAGAAAGGAAGGGAGTGGAGTGGATTGGAATGGAGTGGAATGGAATGGAAAGGAATGGGACATAGTAGACTGGAATGGAGGCGAATGGGAAGGAACGGAATGCAGTGGACTGGAGAGGAGTGGAGTGGAGAAGAATAGATTTGAATAGAATGGAATGGAATGTAGTGGATTGGAGTGGAGTGGAGTGGATTCTAGTGGAAAAGAATGGAATGGAGTGGTATGGAATGGAATGGAATGCAATGCAATGCAGTGGAATGCAATGGAGTGGAACGGAATGGAATGGAACAGAATGGAATGGAATGGAATGGCATGGAATGGAATGCAAAGGAATTGAATGGAATTAAACGGAATGAAGTGGAATGGAATGGAATAAGGATGCAATGGAATGGAAAAAAAGTGCAGTGGAGAGGAATGGAGAAGAAAGAAGGGAGTGGTGCGGAGTGGAATGGAGTGGAATGGAATGGAATGAAATGGAATAGAATGGAAAGTGGTGGATTGGAATGGAGACAAATAGGGAAGAATGGAATGTAGTGGTGTGCAGAGGAGCGGAGTGGAGAAGAGTGGATTTGAATTGAATGGAATGAAATGAAATCGATTTGAGTGGAGTGGAGTGGATTCTATTGGAAAAGAAAAGAATGGAATGCAATGGAATGGAAAGGAATGGAATGGAATGGAACGGAATGGAAAGGAATGGAATGTAATGGAATTGAGTGGATTCGAATGGAGGTGAATGGGAAGGAATGGAATGCAGTGGTGTGGAGTGGAGGGAGTGCAAAAGAGTAGATTTGAATGGAATGGAATGGAATGGAATGGAATGGAATGAATGGAAAAATGAATTGGAGTGTAGCAGAGTGGAATGGAGAAGAAAGGAACGGAGTGGAGTGGTGTGGAATGGAGTAGAGTGGAATGGAAGAGAATGGAATGGAATGGAATGGAATGGAATGGAATGGAATGGAATGGAAGAGTCTGGAGTTGATTGGAGGCGAATGGGAAGTAATTGATTGCAGTGGAGTGGAGAAGAGAGGAGCGGAGTAGATTGGATAAGAATTGGAGGGAATGGAATGGAATAGAATGGAGTGGAGTGGAGTGAATTCTCTTGGAAAAAAAATGGAATGTAATGGAATGAAATGGAATGGAATCGAGTGGAATGGAACGGAACGGAAAGGATAAAAGTGCAGTGGAGTGCAGAGCAGTGGACTGGAGAAGAAAGGAAGGGACGGGAGTGTAGTAGACTGGAATGGAATGGAATGAAATGGAATGGAATGGAGTGGACTGGAATGGAGGCGAATGGGAAGGAATGGAATGTAGTGCAGTGGAGAGGAGTGGCTTGGAGAAGAGTGGATTTGAAATGATTGCAATGGAATGCAATGGATTGGGATGGAAGGGAATGTAATGCAGTTGACTGGAGTGGAGTGGATTGGAGTAGAATGGAATGGAATGGAAAGGAAAATAATGGAGTGGAATGGAATACAAAGGAAGGGAATGAGAAGGAATGGAATGGATTTGAATGGAGTGGAGTGCAGTGTATTGGAAATGAATTGAATGGAGAGCAGAGTGGGGGATTGGAGTCTAATGATAAGGAATGAAATGGAGTGGAGTGGAGTGGAGTGGATTCTAGTGGAAAAGAACGGAATGCAATGGATTGGAATGGAAAAAATGCAGTGGAGTGCAGTGGAGAGGAATGGAGAAGAAAGAAAGGGAGAAGAGTGGAGTGGTAAGGTGTGGAATGGAAAGTAATGGAATGGAATTTTATGGAATGGAAAGGAATGGAATGGAGTGGAGTGGAATGCAGGGGAATGGGAAAGAATCCTATGCATTGGAGTGGAGAGGAATGGAGTGGAGAAAAGTGGATTTGAATAGAATGGAATGGAATTCAATGGAATGGGATGGAATGCAAAGGAAAGTAGTGGAATGAAATGCAGTATACTGGAATAGAATGGAATGGATTGGAAAGTAATAGAGTGGAAAGCGATACAATGGAATGGAATGAAAAGGAATGGAATGGAATGGAATGGAGTGGAGTGCAGTGTATCAGAAATGAGTGGAATGGAGAGGAGTGTGGTGAATTGGAGTGGAATGGGAAGGATTGAAATGGAGTGGAGTGGAGTAGAGTGGAATGGAGGGGAGAAGGTTGGATTCAGGTGGAATGCAATGCAGTGGAATTGAATGCAGTGGATTGGAGTGGAGTTGCGTGGAGGGGAATGTAATGTAATGGAATGGAATGGAAAGGATTGAAATGGAATGGAATGGAATCGATGGGAACGGAATGAAAACAGTGATGTGGAGTGTTGTGGATTGGAATGGAGAAGAAGGGAAGGGTGTGCAGTTGAGTGGAATGAAGTGGAATAGAATGGAAAGGAATGGAGTGGATTGGAATGAAGGTGAATTGGAAGGAATGGAATGTATTATTATAGAGAGGAGTGGAGTGCAGAAGAGTGGATTTGAATTGAATGGAATGGAAAGGAATGAATTGGAGTGGAGTGGATTGGACTCAAGTATAAAAGAATGGAATGGAATGGAATGGATGGAAAAAAGTTCCAGTGGAGTGTAGTGGAGGGGAATGCAGAAGAAAGGAAGGGAGTGGAGTGGAGTGGAGTGGAATGGAATGGAATGGAATGGAATGGAGTGGAGTTGAATGCAGGCGAAAGGGATTGAATGGAATGCAGTGGAGTTTAAATGAGTTGAGTGGAGAAGTGTGGAATTGAATTGAAGGGAATTTAATGCAATGAAATGGAATGCAGTGGATATGAGTGGAGTGGATGGGAGTAGAATGGAAGGGAATGTAAAGTAACAGAATGGAATGCAATACAATGCAATGGAATGGAATGCAGTGGATTGGTGTGGAGTTGTGTGGAGGGGTATGGAATGGAATGCAATGGAACGGAATAGAATGGAACGGAATGGGATGGAATGGAATGCAGTGGATTGGAATGGAGTTGCGTGGAGGAGAATGGAATGGAATGGAATGGAATGGAATGAAATGAAATGGAATGGAAAGGAATGGAACGGAAAAAACTGCACTGTTGTGCAGTGGAGAGAAATGGAGAAGAAAGGAAAGGATTGGTGGGGAGTGGAATGGAGTTTAATGGAATGGAATGAAATGAAATGGAATGGAATGGAGAGGATTGGAATGGAGGCAAATAGAAAGGAATGGAATGCAGTGGTGTGGATAGGACTGGAGTGGAGAAGAGTGGATTAGAATTGAATGGATTGGAAAGGAATCGATCTGAGGGGAGTGGAGTGGATTCGATTGGAAAAAATGGAATGGAATGGAAAGGAATGGAATGGAATCGATAGGAATGGAATGGAAAAAAGTGCTGTGGAGTGTTGTGGATTGGAATGGAGAAGAAAGGAAGGGTGTGGAGTTGAGTGGAAAGGAGTGGAATGGAATGGAGTGGATTGGAATGAAGGCGAATTGGAAGGAATGGAATGTATTGTTATAGAGAGGAATGGAGTGCAGAAGAGTGGATTTGAATTGAATGGAATGGAAAGGAATGAATTGGAGTGGAGTGGATTGAACTCAAGTATAAAAGAATTGAATGGAATGGAAAAAAATCAATGGAAAAAAGTCCAGTGGAGTGTAGTGGACTGGAATGGAGAAGAAAGGAAAGGAGTGGAGGGGAGTGGAATGGAGTGGAATGGAATGAAATGGAATGAAATGGAGTGGACTGTAATGGAGGCGAATGGAAGGGAATGGAATTCAGTGGAGTGGAAAGGAGTGGAGTGGAGAAGAGTGGATCTCAATTCAATGGAATAGAATGGGATGGAATGCAATGAAATGCAGTGGATTGGAGTGGATTGGACTGGAGTAGAATGGAATGGAATGTAAAGTCATGGAATGGAATGGAATACAATGGAATGGAATGAAAAGGAATGCAATGGAATGGAATGGAGTGGAGCGGAGTGCACTGTATTTGAAATGGATGGAATGGAGAGGAGTGTGGTGGATGGGAGTGGAATGGGAAGTGGAATGGGAATGGAATGGAACAGAGTGGAGTGAACAGGAGTGGAGTAGAATGGAGGGAAGTAGATTGGATTAAGGTGGAATGGAATGGAATGGAATGGAACGGAATGGAATGGAATTGAATGCTGTGGATTGGAGTGGAGTTGCGTGGAGGGGAATGGAATGGAATGGAATGCAACGGAATGGAAAGAATGGAATTGAATGGAATGGAATAGAATGGAAAAAATTGCAGTGGAGTGCAGAAGAGTGGAATGGAGAAGAAAGGAAGGGAGTGGAGTGGATTGGAATGGAGTGGAATGGAATGGAAAGGAATGGGACATAGTAGACTGGAATGGAGGCGAATGGGAAGGAACGGAATGCAGTGGACTGGAGAGGAGTGGAGTGGAGAAGAATAGATTTGAATAGAATGGAATGGAATGTAGTGGATTGGAGTGGAGTGGAGTGGATTCTAGTGGAAAAGAATGGAATGGAGTGGTATGGAATGGAATGGAATGCAATGCAATGCAGTGGAATGCAATGGAGTGGAACGGAATGGAATGGAACAGAATGGAATGGAATGGAATGGCATGGAATGGAATGCAAAGGAATTGAATGGAATTAAACGGAATGAAGTGGAATGGAATGGAATAAGGATGCAATGGAATGGAAAAAAAGTGCAGTGGAGAGGAATGGAGAAGAAAGAAGGGAGTGGTGCGGAGTGGAATGGAGTGGAATGGAATGGAATGAAATGGAATAGAATGGAAAGTGGTGGATTGGAATGGAGACAAATAGGGAAGAATGGAATGTAGTGGTGTGCAGAGGAGCGGAGTGGAGAAGAGTGGATTTGAATTGAATGGAATGAAATGAAATCGATTTGAGTGGAGTGGAGTGGATTCTATTGGAAAAGAAAAGAATGGAATGCAATGGAATGGAAAGGAATGGAATGGAATGGAACGGAATGGAAAGGAATGGAATGTAATGGAATTGAGTGGATTCGAATGGAGGTGAATGGGAAGGAATGGAATGCAGTGGTGTGGAGTGGAGGGAGTGCAAAAGAGTAGATTTGAATGGAATGGAATGGAATGGAATGGAATGGAATGAATGGAAAAATGAATTGGAGTGTAGCAGAGTGGAATGGAGAAGAAAGGAACGGAGTGGAGTGGTGTGGAATGGAGTAGAGTGGAATGGAAGAGAATGGAATGGAATGGAATGGAATGGAATGGAATGGAATGGAAGAGTCTGGAGTTGATTGGAGGCGAATGGGAAGTAATTGATTGCAGTGGAGTGGAGAAGAGAGGATAGGAGTAGATTGGATAAGAATTGGAGGGAATGGAATGGAATAGAATGGAGTGGAGTGGAGTGATTTCTCTTGGAAAAAAAATGGAATGTAATGGAATGAAATGGAATGGAATCGAGTGGAATGGAACGGAACGGAAAGGATAAAAGTGCAGTGGAGTGCAGAGCAGTGGACTGGAGAAGAAAGGAAGGGACGGGAGTGTAGTAGACTGGAATGGAATGGAATGAAATGGAATGGAATGGAGTGGACTGGAATGGAGGCGAATGGGAAGGAATGGAATGTAGTGCAGTGGAGAGGAGTGGCTTGGAGAAGAGTGGATTTGAAATGATTGCAATGGAATGCAATGGATTGGGATGGAAGGGAATGTAATGCAGTTGACTGGAGTGGAGTGGATTGGAGTAGAATGGAATGGAATGGAAAGGAAAGTAATGGAGTGGAATGGAATACAAAGGAAGGGAATGAGAAGGAATGGAATGGATTTGAATGGAGTGGAGTGCAGTGTATTGGAAATGAATTGAATGGAGAGCAGAGTGGGGGATTGGAGTCTAATGATAAGGAATGAAATGGAGTGGAGTGGAGTGGAGTGAAGTGGAATGTAATGGAGGGGAGTCGCTTGGATTCAGGTGGAATGGAATGCAGTGGATTGGAGTGGAGTTGCGTGGAGGGGAATGGAATGGAATGGAAAGGAAAGGTTTGAAATGGAATGGAAAGGAATGGATAAGAATGGAATGGAAAAAATTGCAGTGGAGTATTGTGGAGTTTAATGGAGAAGAAGGCAGGGAGTGGAATTTAGTGGAACGGAATGGAATAGAGTGGAATGGAATGGAATGGAATGCAATGGAATGGAATGGAATGGAGTGGATTGTAATGAAGGCGATTTGGATGGAATGGAATCCAGTGGTATGGAGAGGAGGGGACTGCAGAAGAATGGATTTGAATTGAATGGAATGGAAAGGATTGAAATGGAGTGCAGTGGATTGGATTCTACTATAAAAGAATGGAATGGAATGGAAAGGAATGGAATGGAATGAATGGAAAATGTCCAGTGGAGTTTAGTGGAGTGGAATGGAGAAGAAAGGAAGGGAGTGGAGTGGAGTGGAATGGATTGGAATGGAGTGGAATGAAAGGATTGAAATGGCATGAAATGGATTCGACTGCAATGGAGGCGAATGGGAAGGATCGGAATTCAGAAAAGTGGAGAGGACTGTAGTGGAGAAGAGTGGATTTTAATTCAAAGGAATGGAATGCAATGGTATGGGATGCAATGGAATGAAATGCAGTGGTTTGGGGTGGAGTGGATTGGAGTAGAATGGAATGGAATGGAAAGTAATGGAATGAAATGGAATACAATTGAATGGAATGAAAAGGAATGAAATGAAATGGAATGGAGTGGAGTCGAGTGCAGTGTATTGGAAATGAAAGGAATGGAGAGGAGTGTGGTGGATAGGATTGGAAAGGGAAGGAATGGAATAGAGTGGAGAGAAGAGGAGTGGAGTGGAATGGAGAGAAGTAGATTGGATTAAGGTGGAATGGAATGGAATGGAATGGAGTGGAATGGAATGGAATGGAGTGGAATTCTGTGGATTGGAGTGGTGTTGCATGGAGGGGAATCGAATGGAACGGAATGGAATGAAAAGGAAAGGAAATAATGGAATAGAATGGAATGGAATAGAATGGAATAAAGTGCAGTGAAGTGCAGAGGAGTGGAATGGAGGAGAAAGAAGGGAGAGGAGTGCATTGGAATGAAGTGGAATGGAATGAATGGAATGGAAGGGAACGTATTAGACTGGAATGGAGGATAATGGGAAGGAATGGAATGCAGTGGACTGGAGAGGAGTGGAGTGGAGAAGAGTAGATTTGAATTGAATGGAATGGAATGGAATGGATTGGAGTGGAGTGGATTCTAGTGGAAAAGAATGGAATGGAATGGAATGGAATGGAATGGAATGCAATGCAATGCAATGCAATGCAATGCAATGGAATGGAATGCAATGCAATGGAATGGAATGCAATGGAATGGAAAAAAGTGCAGTGGAGTGCAGTGGAGAGGAATGGAGAAGAAAGGGAGGGAGTGGTGAGGAATGGAATGGATTGGGAGGGAATGGAAAGGAATGAAATGGAATGGAATGGAAAGGACTGGATTGGAATTGAGGCAAATAGGAAGGAATGAAATTCAGTGGTGTGGAGAGGAGTGGGGTGGGGAAAAGTGGATTGGAATTGAATGTAATGGATTGGAATCGATTTGAGTGGAGTGGAGTGGATTCTATTGGAAAAGAATGGAATGGAATGGAATGCAATGGAAAGGAATGGAATGGAATGGAATGGAACGGAATGTAATGGAAGGCAATGGAATGGAATGCAATGGAATGGAAAAAATTGCAGTGGAGTGCAGTGGAGAGGCACAGAGAAGAAACGAAGGGAGTGCAGTTGATTGCAAATGAGTGGAATGGAATGGGATGCAATGGAATGGAATGGAATGGAATGGAATGGAATAGAATGGAATGGAATGGAATGGAATGGAATTGAGTGGATTCGAATGGAAGCGAATGCGAAGGAATGGAATGCAGTGGTGTGGAGAGGAGTGGAGCGCAGAAAACTGAATTTGAATTGAATGGAATGGAAGGAAATGGAATGGAATGGAATGGATTGGAATTGAACGGAATGGAATGGAATGGATTAGAATGGAAAGGAATGTAATGTAATGGAACGCAGTGGATTGGACTGGAGTTGCGTGGAGGGGAATGGAATGGAATAGAAAGGTATGGAGTGGAATTAAACGGAATGGAATGAATGGAATTGGAATGAAATGGAAAAAAGTGCAGTGGAGTGCAATGGAGAAGAAAGGAAGGGAGTGGAGTGTAGTGGAATGGAGTCTAATGGAATGGAATTGAATGGAACATAGTGGACAGGAATGTAGGCGAATGGGAAGGAATTGAATACAGTGTAGTGGAGAGGAGTGGAGTGGAGAAGAGGGGACTTGAAAGGAATGGAATGGATTGGAGTGGATTGGAGTGGATTCCAGTGGAAACGAATTCAATGGAATGGAACGGAATTGAATGGAATGGAATTGAATGGAGTGGGATGGAATGGCATGGAATGGAATGGAATGAAATGCAATGGAATGGAATGGAATGGAATGGAATGGAATGGAATGGAAAAAGTGCAGTGGAGTGCAGTGGAGTGGAATGGAGAAGAAAGGAAGGGAATGGAGAGGAGTAGAATGGTTAGGAATGAAATGGATTGGAAAGGAATGGAATGGAATGGATTGGAGTGGCCTGGAATGGAGGTGAATGGGAAGGAATGGAATGCAGTGGAGTGCAGCGGACTGGAGTGGAGAAGGGTGGATTTGAATTGAATGGAATTGAAAGGAATGGATTGAAGTGGAGTAGAGGGGATTCTGGATGAAAAGAATGGTATGGAATGGAATGGAATGGAATGGAAAGGAAGGGAATGGAAAAAAGTGCATTGGTGTCTCATGGAATGGAATGGATAAGAAAGGAAGGTAGTGGAGTGGAGTGGAATGGAATGGAGAGGAATGGAATGGATTCGAATGGGAAGAAATTAAATGGAGAAAAGTGGACTGGAGTGCAGTGGAGTGGAATGGAGAAGAAAGGAAGGGAATGGAGTGGAATGGAATGGAATGAAGTGGACAACAAGGAGGTGAACGGGAAGGAATGGAATGCAGTAGAGTGGGGAGGAGTGGAGTGGAAAAGAGTGGATTTGAATGGAATGGAATGGAATGGAAAGGATGGGAGTGGAGTGGAGTGGATTCTAGTGGAAAAGAATGGAATGGAATGCAATGGAATGGAATGGAATGGAAAAAAGTGCAGTGGAGTGTAGTGGAGTGGAATGGAGAAGAAAGGAAGGGAGTGTAGTGGAGTGGAATGGACAGGAATGGAATGGAACAGAATGGAGTGGGGTGGAATGCAGGCAAATGGGAAGGAATGGAATGCAGAGCAGTGGAGAGGAGTGGAGTGGAGAAGAGTGGTTTAGAATTGAAGGGAATTTAATGCAATGGAATAGAATGGAATGGAATGCAATGCAGTGAATGGGAGTGGATTGTATTGGAGTACAATGGAATGGAATGGAAAGTAATGGAATGGAATGCAATACAATGGAATGGAATGGAATACAGTGGATTGGAGTGGAGTTGCATGGAGCGGAATGGAATGCAAAGGAACGGAACGGATAGGAAAGGAATGGAATGGAATGCAATGGAATGGAACATAATGGAATGGAATGGAAAAAAGTGCAGTGGAGTGCAGTGCAGTGAAATGGAGAAGAATGGAAGGTAGTGGAGTGGAGTGGAAAGGAGTGGAATGGAATGAAGGGGAATGGAAGTGAAAGGAATGGAATGGATTTGAATGGGAAGGAATTGAATGGAGAAAAGTAAAGTGGAGTGATGTGGAGTGGAATGGAGAAGAAAGGAAGGGAATGGATTGGAGGGGAATGGAGTGGAATGGAATGGAATGGAATGGAAAGGAATGTATTGGACAGCAATGGAGGTGAATGGGAAGGAATGGAATGCAGCGGAGAGGAGAGGAGTGGAATGGAGAAGAGTGTATTTGAATTGAATGAAATTGAATGAAAAGGATTGGAGTGGAGTGGAGTGGATTCTAGTGGAAAAGAATGGAATGGAATGGAATGGAATGCAATGGAATGGAATGGAATGGAAAGCAGTGGATTGGAATGGAGGCAAATAGAAAGGAATGGAATGCAGTGGTGTGTAGAGGAGCAGAGGGGAAGAGTGGATGTGAATTGAATGGAATTGAATGAAATCGATTTGAGAGGAGTGGAGTGGATTCTACTGGAAAAGAATGGAATGGAATGGAATGGAATGGAATGGAAAGGAATGGAATGGAAAGAATGGAATGGAATGCAATGGAAAGAACGGAATAGAATGGAATGGAATGGAACGGAATGTAATGGAATTGAGTGGATTCGAATGGAGATGAATGGGAAGGAATGGAATGCAGTGGTTTGGAGTGCAGTGGAGCGCAAAAGAGTAGATTTGAATTGAATGGAATGGATTAGAAAGGAATGGAATAAATGGAAAAAGTGAATTGGAGTGTAGTGGAGTGGGGTGGAGAAGAAAGGAACGGAATGGAGTAGTGTGGAATGGAGTGGAGTGGAGTGGAATGAAATGAAATGAAATGGAATGGAATGGATTGGAATGGAATGAAATTGAATGGAATGGAATGGAATGGAACGGAATGGAATGGAAGAGTGTGGAGTTGATTGGAGGCGAATGGGAAGGAATGGATTGCAGTGGAGTGGATAGGAGTGGAGCGGAGAAGATTGGATAAGAATTGAAGGGAATGGAATGGAAAAGATTGTAGTGGAGTGGAGTGGATTCTCTTGGAAAAAAATAGAATGGAATGGAATGGAATGGAATGGATAAAAGTGCAGTGGAATGCAGTGGAGTGGACTGGAGAAGAAAGGAAGGGACTGGAGTGTAGTGGAGTGGAGTGGAAGGGAATGGAATGGAATAGAATGGAATGGAATGGAATGGAGTCGACTGGAATGGAGGCGAATGGGAAGGAATGGAATGTAGTGGAGTGGAGTGTAGCGGAGAAGAGTGGATTTGAAATGATTGGAATGGAATGCAATGGAAATGGATGGAATGGAATGGAATGCAGTTGACTGGAATGGAGTGGATTGGAGTAGAATGGAATGGAATGGAAAGTAATGGAGAGGAATGGAATAAAAAGGAAGGGAATGAAAAGCAATAGAATGGAATTGAATGGAGTGGAGGGCAGTGTATTGGAAATGAATGGAATGGAGAGCACTGTGGTGGATTGGAGTCTAATGGGAATGAAATGGGGTGGAGTGGAGTGGAGTGAAATGGAGGGGAGTCGGTTGTATTCAGGTGGAATGGAATACAATGGAATGGAATGCAGTGGATTGGAGTGGAGTTGCATGGAGGGGAATGGAATGGAAGGGAATGGAAATGTTAGAAACGGAATGGAAAGGAATGGATAGGAATGGAATGGAAAAAATTGCAGAGGAGTGTTGTAGAGTTTAATGGAAAAGAAAGGAAGGGAGTGGAATTTAGTGTAATGGAGTGGAATGGAATGGAATAGAATGGAATGGAATGGAGTGGATTGGAATAAAGGCGATTTGGAAGGAACGGTATGCAGTGCTAAGGAGAGGAGTGGACTGCAGAAGAATGGATTTGAATTTAATGGAATGGAAGGGATTGAATTGAAGTGGAGTGGATTGGATTCTAGTATAAAAGAATGGAATGGAATGGAATGCAATTGAATGAATGGAAAATGTCCCGTGGAGTTTAGTGGAGAGGAATGGAGAAGAAACGAAGGGAGTGGAGTGGAGTGGAATGGAGTGGAATGGAATGGAATGAAAAGGAATGAAATGGATTGGACTGCAATGGAGGCGAATGGGAAGGAATGGAATTCAGAAAAGTGGAGAGGAGGGGAGTGGAGAAGAGATGATTTGAATTCAATGGAATGGAATGCAATGGTATGGGATATAATTGAATGAAATGCAGTCGATTAGGGTGGAGTGGATTGGAGTATAATATAATGGAATGGAAAGTAATGGAATGGAATGGAATACAATGGAATGGAAAGAAAAGAAGTGAAATGGAATGGAATGCAGTGGAGTGGAGTGCAGTGTACTGGAAATGAATGGAATAGAGAGGAGTGTGGTGGATGGGATTGTAATGAGAAGGAATGTAATGGAGTGGAGTGAAGTGGAGTGGAGTGGAATGGAGAGAAGTAGATTGGATTAAGGTGGAATGGAAAGGAATGGAATGGAATGGAACGGAATTCTGTGGATTGGAGTGGTGCTGTGTGCAGGGGAATGGAATGGAATGAAATGGAATGGAATGAATGGAATGGAATAGAATTGAATAGAATGGAATAAAGTGCAGTGGAGTGCAGAGGAGTGGAATGGAGGAGAAAGGAAGGGAGTGGAGTGCAGTGGAATGAAGTATAATGGAATGGAATGGAAGGGTATGTAATAGACTGGAATGGAGCATAATGGGAAGGAATGGAATGCAGTGGACTGGAGAGGAGTGGAGTAGAGAGGAGTAGATTTGAATTGAACAGAATGGAATGTAATGGATTGGATTGGAGTGGAGTGGATTCCAGTGGAAAAGAATGGAATGGAATGGAATGGAATGGAATGGAATGGAATGGAAAGGAATGACATGGAGTGGAGTGGAATTGTATGCAATGGAATGGAATTGAATGGAATGGAAAAAAGTGCAGTGGAGTGCAGTGGAGAGGAATGGTGAAGAAAGGAAGGGAGTGGTGGGGATTGGAAGGGAATGGAATAGAATGAAATGGAAAAAATGGGAAGGAGTGGAATGAAATTGAGGCAAATAGGAAGGAACGAAATGCAGTGGTGTGGAGAGGAGTGGGGTGGAGAAGAGTGGATTGGAACTGAATGGAATGGAATGGAACCGATTAGAGTGGAGTGGAGTGGATTCTACTGGAAAAGAATGGAATGGAATAGAATGGAATGGAAAGGAATAGCATGGAGTGGAGTGGAATTGAATGCAATGGAATGGAATGGAGTGGAATGCAATGGAATGGAAAAAAGTGCAGTGGATTGCAGTGGAGAGGAATGGTGAAGAAAGGAAGGGAGTGGTGAGGAGTGGAAGGGATTGGAAGGGAATGGAATAGAATGAAATGCAAAAAATGGAAAGGAGTGGAATGAAATTGAGGCAAATAGGAAGGAACGAAATGCAGTGGTGTGGAGAGGAGTGGGGTGGAGAAGAGTGGATTGGAACTGAATGGAATGGAATGGAACCGATTAGAGTGGAGTGGAGTGGATTCTACTGGAAAAATGGAATGGAATGGAATGGAATGGAATGGAATGGAATGGCATGGCATGGCATGGAGTGGAGTGGAATTGAATGCAATGGAATGGAATGGAATGGAATGCAATGGAATGGAAAAAAGTTCAGTGCAGTGCAGTGCAGAGGAATGGAGAAGAAAGGAAGGGAGTGGTGAGGAGTGGAATGGATTGGAAAGGAATGGAATGGAATGAAATGGAAAAAAAGGAAAGGAGTGGAATGCAATTGAGGCAAATAGGAAGGAATGAAATGCAGTGGTGTGGAGAGGAGTGGGGTGGAGAAGAGTGGATACGAATTGAATGGAATGGAATGGAACCGATTTGAGTGGAGTGCAGTGGATTCTATTAGAAAAGAATGGAATGGAATGGAATGGAATGGAATGGAATGGAAAGAAATGAAATGGAATGGAACGGAATGTAATGGAATGCAATGGAATGGAAAAAAAAATGCAGTGGAGTGCAGTGGAGACGCACAGAGAAGAAAGGAAGGGAGTGCAGTTGATTGCAATGGAGTGGAATGGAATGGAATCGAATTGGGTGGACTCGAATGGAAGTGAATGTGAAGGAATGGAATGCAGTGCTGTGGAGAGGAGTGGAGCACAGAAAACTGATTTTGAATTGAATGGAATGGAAGGGAGTGGAATGGAATGGAATGAAATGGAATGGAATGGAAAGGAATGGAATTGAATGGAATGGAATGCAGTGGACTGGACTGGAGTTGCGTGGACGGGAATGGAAAGGAATGGAATGGAATAGAAAGGTATGGAAAGGAATTAAACGTAATGGAATGAATGGAATGGAATGGAATGAAAAAAAGTGTAGTGGAGTGCACTGGAGTGGAACGGAGAAGAAAAGAAGGGAGTGGATGGAGTGGAAGGGAATGGAATTGAATGCAACATAGTGGAATGGAATGGAGGTGAATGGGAAGGAATGGAATGCAGTGAAGTGGACAGGAGTGGAGTGGAGAAGAGTGCATTCGAAAGGAATGGAATGGATTGGAGTGGAGTGGAGTGGATTCTAGTGGAAAAGAATGTAATAGAATGGAACGAAATGGAATGGAATGGAGTGGAGTGGAATGGAATGGAAAAAAGTTGAGTGGAGTGCAGTGCAGTGGAATGGAGATGAAAGGATGGGAATGGAGTGGAGTGCAACAGAGTGGAATGGAATGGAATGGAATGGAATGGAATGAATGGAATGGAAAAAAGGGCAGTGGAATGCAGTGCAGTGGAATGGAGAAGAAAGGAAGGTGGTGGAGTGGAGTGCAATGGAGTGGAATAGAATGAACTGGAATGGAATGGAATGGATTCGAATAGGAAGGAATTGAATGGAGAAAAGTGCAGTGGAGTGCAGTGGAGTGAAATTGAGAAGAAAGGAAGGGAATGGAGTGGAGTGGAATGGAGTGGAAAGGAATGGAATGGAATGGAATGGAATGGAATGGAATGGAATGTAGTGGACAGCAATGGAGGTGAATGGGAAGGAATGGAATGCAGTGGAGTGGAGAGTAGTGGAGTGGAGAAGAGTGGATTTCAATTGAATGAAATGGAATGGAAAGGATTGGAGTGGAGTGGAGTGGATTCTAGAGGAAAAGAATGGAATGGAATGGAACGGAATGGAAAAGAGTGCACTGGAGTGTACTGGTGTGGAATGGAGAAGAAAGGAAGGGAGTGGAGTGGAATGGAATGGAATGGAATGGATTGGAGTGGAATGGAATGCAGGCGAATGGGAAGGAATGGAATGCAGTGCTGTGGAGAGGAGTGGAGTGGAGAAAAGTGGATTAGAATAGAAGGGAATTTAATGCAATGGAATAGAATGGAATTGAATGGAATGAAGTCGATGGGACTGGAGTGGATTGGAGTATAATGAAATTGAATGGAAAGTAATGGAATGGAATGCAATACAATGGAATGGAATGGAATGGAATGCAGTGGATTGGAGTGGAGTTGCGTGGAGGGGAATGGAATGGAAGGGAGTGGAACAGAACGTATCGGAATGGAAAGGAATGGAATGGAATGGAATGGGAAAAAGTACAGTGGAGTGCAGTGGAGTGGAATGGAGAAGAAGGGATGGGAGTAGAGTGTAGTGGAATAGAGTGGAATGGAATAGAATACAATGAAATGGAATAGAATGCAATGGAATGGAATGGAATGGAGTGGACCGGAGTGGAGGTGAATGGGAAGGAATGGAATACAATGGAGTGAAGAGGAATTGAGTGGAGACGAGTGGATTTGAATTAAATGAAATGGATTTTTATGGATTGGAGTGGAATGGAGTGGATTCTAGTGGAAAAGAATATAATTGAATGGAATGGCATGGAATTGAATGGAATGCAATGGAATGGAATGGAAATGAATGGATTGGAATGGAATGGAAAGGAATTGAATTTAAAAGAATTGAAAGGAATGGAAAAATGTACAGTGGAGTGCAGTGGAGTGGAATGGAGAAGAAATAACAGAGTGGAGTGGAGTGGAATGGAGTGGAAAGTAATTGAATGGAGTGGATTCGAATGGAATGGAATGGAGTGGACTGCAATGTAGGCGATTTGGAAGGAATGGAATGCAGTGGAGTGGAGAGGAATGGAAAAAAGTTGATATGACTAGATTGGAATATAATGGAATGGAATCGATTGGAGTGGAGAGGATTGGATTCTAGCAAAAAAGAATGGAATGGAATAGAATGGAATGGAAATCTATGGAATGGAATGGATTGGAACTGAATGGAGTGGAATGGAATTGAGTGGACTGGAATGGAGTCAATTGGGAAGGAATGCAATGCAGTGGAGTGGAGAGGAGTGTAGTGGAGAAGTGTGGATTTCAATGGAAAGGAATGGAATGGAATGGATTGGTGAGAAGTGGAGTGGATTCTAGTGGAAAAGAATGGAATGGAATGGAATGGAAATGAATTGAATGGAAAGGAATGGAATTGTATGGAATGGAAAAAAGTGTAGTGGGTTGTAGTGGAGTGGAATGGAGAAGAAAGGAACGGAGTGGTTTGGAGTAGAATGGAGTAGAATGGAATGTTATGGAATGGAATGGAGTGGACTGGAAGGGAGGCGAATGGGAAGGAATGGAATGCAGTGGAGTGGAGACGAGTGGAGAGAAGAAGAGTAGATTTGAATTCAATGGAATGGAATGCAATGGAATGGGATGGAATAAGATGGAATGCAGTAGATTGAATTGGAGGGCATTGGAGTAGAATGGAATGGAGTTGAAAATAATGGAGTGGAATGGAATGGAATATAACGGAACGGAATGAAAAAGAATGGGATGGAATGGAATGGAGACGAGTGCAGTGCAGTGTATTGAAAATGAATGGAATAGAGAGAAGTGTGGTGGAGTGTAGTGGAATGGGAAAGAATGGAATGGAGTGGACTGCAGTGGAGTGGAGACAAATGGAGGGGAGTAGATTGGATTCGGTTGGAATGGAATGGAATGGAAAGGAATGTAATTGAATGGAATGCAGTGGATTGGAACGGAGTCGCGTGGAGGGGAATTGAATGGAATGGAATGGAATGGAAAGGAATGTAATTGAATGGAATGCAGTGGATTGGAACGGAGTCGCGTGGAGGGGAATTGAATGGAATGGGATGGGATGGAATGGAATGGAAAGGAATGGAATGAAACGGAATGGAATGAATGGATTGGCATGGAATGCAATGGAATGGAATAAAGTGCAGTGGAGTGGAATGGAAAAGAAAGGAAGGGAGTGGACTCCAGGGGAATGGAGTGGAACGGAATGGAATGGGATGTTATGGAATGGAATGGATAGGAATGCAACGGAATGGAATGGAATTTAATAGAATAGAATGGAATGTAAAAATGTACAGTGGAGTGCAGTGGAGTGGAATGGAGAAGAAAGGAACTGAGTGGAGTGGAGTGGAGTGGAATGGAGTGGAATGGAATAGAATGGAGTGGAATCAAATGAAATGGAATGGAGTGGACTGGAATGTAGGCCATTGGGAAGGAATGGAATGCAGTGAAGTGGAGAGGAGTGGAGAAGAGTGGATTTGAATTGATTGGAATTTAATGGAATGGAATGGATTGGAGTGGAGAGTAGTGGATTCTAGGGGAAAAGAATTGAATGGAATGGAAGGGAATGGAATGGAATGGAATGGAATGAAACTGAATGGAATGGAATGGAATGGAATGGAATGGAATGAAACTGAATGGAATGGAATGGAATGGAATGGAATGGAATGGAATGGAATAGAATGGAATGCAACGGAATGGAATGGAATGGAATGGAATGGATTAATGAGTAGTGTAGTGGATTCTAGTGAAAAAGAATGGAATGGAATGGAATGGAAATGAATTGAACGGAAAGGAATGGAATGGCATGGAATGGAAAAAGTGCAGTGGGTTGTAGGGGAGTGGAATGGAGAAGAAAGGAAGGCAGTGGATTGGAGTGGAATGGAGAGGAATGGAATGGAATGGATTATTCTGGAATGGAATGGAATGGAGTGGACAGGAATGGAGGTGAATGGGAAGGAATGGAATGCAGTGGAGTTGAGACAAGTGGAGAGGAGAAGGGTGGATTTGAATTCAATGGAATGGAATGCAATGGAATGGGATGGAATGAAATGGAATGCAGTGGATTGGACTGCAGTGGATTGGAGTAGAATGGAAGGGAATTGAAAGTAATGGAATGGAATGGAATGGAAGGGAATACAATCGAAGGGAATGAAAAGGAAGGGGATGGAATGGAATGGAGAGGAGTGCAGTGCAGTGTATTGGAAATGAATGGAATAGAGTGGAGTCTGGTGGAATTTACAGGAATGGGAAAGATTGGAATGAAGCAGATTGGAGTGGAGTGGAGGGGAATGGAGGGGAGTGGATTGGATTCAGTTGGAATGGAATGGAATGGAAAGGAATGGAATTGAATGGAATGCAGTGGATTGGAATGGAGTGGCATGGAGGGGAATTGAATGGAATGGAATGGGATGGAATGGAACGGAAAGGAATGGATTGAAATGGAATGGAATGAACGGACTGGAATGGAATGCAATGGAATGGAATAAAGTGCAGTGGAGTGCAGTGGAGTGGAATGGAAAAGAAAGGAAGGGAGTGGATTAGAATGGAATGGAGTGGAATGGAATGGAATGGAATGTTATGGAATGGAATGGAAACGAATGCAATGGAATGGAACGGAATGGAATGAAATGGAATGGAATGGAATGGAATGGAATGGAATGAAATGGAATGAACAAAATTGCAGTGGAGTGCAGTGGAGAGGCACAGAGAAGAAAGGAAGGGAGTTGAGTTGAGTGGAATGTATTGTAATGGAATGAGGTGGAATGGAATGGAATGGAAAGGAATGGAGTGGATAGGAAAGGAGGTGAATGGGAAGGAAAGGAACGCAGCGGTGTGGAGAAGAGTGGAGTGCAGAAGAGTGGATTTGAATTGTATTGAATGGAATGGAATGGAAGGGAATGGAATGAATATAAAAAAGTGCAGTGGAGAGTAGTGGAGTGGAGTGGAGAAGAAAGGAATGGGGTCGAGTGGAGTGGAATGGAGGGAAGTGGAATGGAATGGAAGGGAATTGAATGGAAAGGAATGGAATGGAATGGAATGGTATGGAAAGGAATGGAATGGAATGCAATGGGATAGAATGGAATGCAATGGAATGGAATGGAATGGAATGGAAAAAATTGCGGTGGAGTGCAGTGGAGTGGAATGGAGAAGAAAGGATGGGAGTAGAGTTGTGTGGAATGGAGTGGAATGGAATGGGATGAAATGGAATGGAATGCAACGTAATGGAATTGAATGGAGTTGATTGGAATGGAGGCAAATGGGAAGGAAAGGAATGCAGTGGTGTGGAGAGAAGTGGAGTGCAGAAGAGTGGATTGGAATGGAATGGAATGGAATGGATACAAAAAAGTGCAGTGGAGAGTAGTGGAGTGGAATGGAGAAGAAATGAACGGGTTTGAGTAGAGTGGAATGGAGAGAAGTGGAATGGAATGGAAGGGAATTGAATGGAATGGAATGGAATGCAATGGAATGGAATGTAAAAGAATGGAAAAAAGGGGGGTGGAGCCAAGATGGCCGAATAGGAACAGCTCCGGTCTCCAGCTCCCAGCCCCAGCGACACAGAAGACGGGTGATTTCTGCATTTCTGCTTGAGGTACTGGTTTCATCTCACTAGGGAGTGCCTAACAGTGGGTGCAGGACAGGCGGTGAAGCGCACTGTGCGCGAGCCGAAGCAGCGCGAGGCATTGACTCACTCGGGAAGCGCAAGGGGTCAGGGAGTTCCCTTTCCTAGTCAAAGAAAGGGGAAGCAGACGGCACCTGGAATATCGGGTCAGTCCCACCCTAACTGCGCTTTTCCAACGGGCCTGGAAAACGGCACACTAGGAGATTGTGTCCCGCACCTGGCTCGGAGGGTCCTATGCCCACGGAGTCTCGCTGATTGCTAGCACAGCAGTCTGAGATCAAGCTGCGAGGCAGCAGCGAGGCTGGGGGAGGGGCGCCCGCCATTGCCCAGGCTTGCTTAGGTAAACAAAGCAGCCAGGAAGCTCGAACTGGGTGGAGCCCACCACAGCTCAAGCAGGCCTGCCTGTCTCTGTAGGCTCCACCTCTGGGGGCAGGGCACAGACAAACAAAAACTCTGCAAGAACTTCCACAGACTTAAATGTCCCTGTCTGACTGACAGCTTTGAAGAGAGTAGTGGTTCTCCCAGCACGCAGCTGGAGATCTGAGAACGGTCAGACTGCCTCCTAAAACGGGTCCCTCACCCCTGAGCAGCCTAACTGGGAGGCACCCCCCAAGTAGGGACAGACTGACACCTCATTCAACCCGGTACTTCTCTGAGACAAAACTTTCAGAGGAACTATCAGACAGCTGAATTTGTGGTCTCACGAAAATCCGCTGTTCTGCAGCCACCGCTGCTGACACCCAGCCAAACAGGGTCTGGAGTGCACCTCTAGTAAACTCCAACAGACCTGCAGCTGAGGGTCCTGTCTGGTAGAAGGAAAACTAACAAACAGAAAGGACATCCACACCAAAAACCCATCTGTACATCACCATCATCAAAGACAAAAAGTAGATAAAACCACAAAGATGGGGAAAAAACAGACCAAAAAAACTGGAAACTCTAAAAAACAGAGCACCTCTCCTCCTCCAAAGGAACGCAGTTCCTCACCAGCAACGGAACAAAGCTGGATGGAGGATGACTTTGATGAGTTGAGAGAAGAAGGCTTCAGACGATCAAACTACTCTGAGCTACGAGAGGAAATTCAAAACAACAGCAAAGAAGTTAAAAACTTTGAAAAAAAATTAGAAGAATGGATAACTAGAATAACCAATGGAGAGAAGGGCTTCAAGGAGCCGATGGAGGTGAAAGCCAAGTTTCAAGAACTACGCGAAGATTGCAGAAGCCTCAGTAGCAGATGCGACCAACTGGAAGAAAGGGTATCGCTGATGGAAGATGAAATGAATGAAATGAAAAGAGAAGGGAAGTTTAGAGAAAAAAGGATAAAAAGAAATGAACAAAGCCTCCAAGAAATTTGGGACTATGTGAAAAGACCAAACCTACGTCTGATTGGTGTACCTGAAAATGATGGGGAGAATGGAACCAAGTTGGAAAACACTCTGCAAGATATTATCCAGGAGAACTTCCCCAATCTAGCAAGGCAGGCCAGCATTCAGATTCAGGAAATACAGAGAACGCCACAAAGATACTCCTCGAGAAGGGCAACTCCAAGACACATTATTGTCAGATTCACCAAAGTTGAAATGAAAGAAAAAATGTTAAGGGCAGCCAGAGAGAAAGGTCGGGTTACCCACAAAGGGAAGCCCATCAGACTAACAGCTGATCTCTCAGCAGAAACTCTACAAGCCAGAAGAGAGTGGGGGCCGATATTCAACATTCTTAAAGAAAAGAATTTTCAACCCAGAATCTCCTATCCCGCCAAACTAAGCTTCATAAGTGAAGGAGAAATAAAACACTTTACAGACAAGCAAACGCTGAGTGATTTTGTCACCACCAGGCCTGCCCTAAAAGAGCTCCTGAAGGAAGCACTAAACATGGAAAGGAACAACCGGTACCAGCCACTGCAAAAACATGCCAAATTGTAAAGACCATCGAGACTAGGAAGAAACTATAGCAACTAACGAGCAAAATAACCAACTAACATCATAATGACAGGATCAGATTCACACATAACAATATTAACGTTAAATGTAAATGGGCTAAATGCTCCAATCAAAAGACACAGACTGGCAAACTGGATAAGGAGTCAGGACCCATCAGTGTGCTGTATTCAGGAAACCCATCTCACGTGCAGAGACACACATAGACTCAAAATAAAGGGATGGAGGAAGATCTATCAAGCAACTGGAAAACAAAAAAAGGCAGGGGTTGCAATCCTAGTCTCTGATAAAATAGACTTTAAACCAACAAAGATCAAAAGAGACAAAGAAGGCCATTACATAATGGTAAAGGGATCAATTCATCAAGAAGAGCTAACTATCCTAAATATATATGCACCCAACACAGGAGCACCCAGATTCATAAAGCAAGTCCTGAGTGACCTACAAAGGGACTTAAACTCCCACACAATAATAATGGGAGATTTTAACACCCCACTGTCAGCATTAGACAGATCAACGAGACAGAAAGTTAACAAGGATATCCAGGAATTGAACTCAGCTCTACATAAAGTGGACCTAATAGACATCTACAGAACTCTCCACCCCAAGTCAACAGAATATACATTTTTTTCAGCACCACACCACACCTATTCCAAAATTGACCACATAGTTGGAAGTAAAGCTCTCCTCAGCAAATGTAAAAGAACAGAAATTATAACAAACTGTCTCTCAGACCACAGTGCAATCAAACTAGAACTCAGGATTAAGAAACTCACTCAAAACCGCTCTACTACATGGAAACTGAACAACCTGCTCCTGAATGACTACTGGGTACATAATGAAATGAAGGCAGAAATAAAGATGTTCTTTGAAACCAACGAGAACAAAGACACAACATACCAGAATCTCTGGGACACATTCAAAGCAGTGTGTAGAGGGAAATTTATAGCACTAAATGCCCACAAGAGAAAGCAGGAAAGATCCAAAATTGACTCCCTAACATCACAATTAAAAGAACTAGAAAAGCAAGAGCAAACACATTCAAAAGCTAGCAGAAGGCTAGAAATAACTAAAATCAGAGCAGAACTGAAGGAAATAGAGACACAAAAAACCCTTCAAAAAATTAATGAATCCAGGAGCTGGTTTTTTGAAAAGATCAACAAAATTGATGGACCGCTAGCAAGACTAATAAAGAAGAAAAGAGAGAAGAATCAAATAGATGCAATAAAAAACGAAAAAGGGGATATCACCACTGATCCCACAGAAATACAATCTACCATCAGAGAATACTACAAACACCTCTATGCAAATAAACGAGAAAATCTAGAAGAAATGGATAAATTCCTCAACAAATACACCCTCCCAAGACTAAACCAGGAAGAAGTTGAATCTCTGAATAGACCAATAACAGGCTCTGAAATTGTGGCAATAATCAATAGCTTACCAACCAAAAAGAGTCCAGGACCTGATGGATTCACAGCCGAATTCTACCAGAGGTACAAGGAGGAACTGGCACCATTCCTTCTGAAACTATTCCAATCGATAGAAAAAGAGGGAATCCTCCCTAACACATTTTATGAAGCCAGCATCGTCCTGATACCAAAACCTGGCAGAGACATAACCAAAAAAGAGAATTTCAGACCAATATCCTTGATGAACATTGATGCAAAAATCCTCAATAAAATACTGGCAAACCGAATCCAGCAGCACATCAAAAAGCTTATCCACCATGATCAAGTGGGCTTCATCCCTGGGATGCAAGGCTGGTTCAACATACGCAAATCAATAAATGTAATCCAACATATAAACAGAACCAAAGACAAAAACCACATGATTATCTCAATAGATGCAGAAAAGGCCTTTGACAAAATTCAACAACCGTTCATGCTAAAAACTCTCAATAAATTAGGTATTGATGGGACGTATCTCAAAATAATAAGAGCTATCTACGACAAACCCACAGCCAATATCATACTGAATGGGCAAAAACTGGAAGCATTCCCTCTGAAAACTGGCACAAGACAGGGATGCCCTCTCTCACCGCTCCTGTTCAACATAGTGCTGGAAGTTCTGGCCAGAGCAATCAGGCAGGAGAAGGAAATAAAAGGTATTCAATTAGGAAAAGAGGAAGTCAAATTGTCCCTGTTTGCAGATGACATGATTGTATATCTAGAAAACCCCATTGTCTCAGCCCAAAATCTCCTTAAGCTGATTAGCAACTTCAGCGAAGTCTCAGGATACAAAATTAATGTACAAAAATCACAAGCATTCTTGTACACCAATAACAGACAAACAGAGAGCCAAATCATGAGTGAACTCCCATTCACAATTGCTTCAAAGAGAATAAAATACCTAGGAATCCAACTTACAAGGGATGTGAAGGACCTCTTCAAGGAGAACTACAAACCACTGCTCAATGAAATAAAAGAGGATACAAACAAATGGAAGAACATTCCATGCTCATGGGTTGGAAGAATCAATATTGTGAAAATGGCCATACTGCCCAAGGTAATTTATAGATTCAATGCCATCCCCATCAAGCTACCAATGACTTTCTTCACAGAATTGGAAAAAACTACTTTAAAGTTCATATGGAACCAAAAAAGAGCCCGCATCACCAAGTCAATCCTAAGCCAAAAGAACAAAGCTGGAGGCATCACGCTACCTGACTTTAAACTATACTACAAGGCTACAGTAACCAAAACAGCATGGTACTGGTACCACAACAGAGACATAGATCAATGGAACAGAACAGAGCCCTCAGAAATGATGCCGCATAGCTACAACTATCTGATCTTTGACAAACCTGACAAAAATAAGAAATGGGGAAAGGATTCCCTATTTAATAAATGGTGCTGGGAAAACTGGCTAGCCATATGTAGAAAGCTGAAACTGGATCCCTTCCTTACACCTTATACAAAAATTAATTCAAGATGGATTAAAGACTTATATGTTAGACCTAAAACCATTAAAATCCTACAAGAAAACCTAGGCAATACCATTCAGGACATAGGCGTGGGCAAGGACTTCATGTCTAAAACACCAAAAGCAATGGCAACAAAAGCCAAAATCGACAAATGGGATCTCATTAAACTAAAGAGCTTCTGCACAGCAAAAGAAACTATCATCAGAATGAACAGGCAACCTACAGAATGGGAGAAAATTTTTGCAACCTACTCATCTGACAAAGGGCTAATATCTAGAATCTATAACGAACTCAAACAAATTTTCAA
The DNA here is from genome assembly GCF_006542625.1 of Nomascus leucogenys. NCBI lineage: Eukaryota > Metazoa > Chordata > Mammalia > Primates > Hylobatidae > Nomascus > Nomascus leucogenys. Next base: position 129,596 of record NW_022096634.1, on the reverse strand, counting down.
GAAAAAAACAAACAACCCCATCAAAAAGTGGGCAGAGGACATGAACAGACACTTCTCAAAAGAAGACATTTATGCAGCCAGAAAACACATGAAGAAATGCTCATCATCACTGGCCATCAGAGAAATGCAAATCAAAACCACAGTGAGATACCATCTCACACCAGTTAGAATGGCCATCATTAAAAAATCAGGAAACAACAGGTGCTGGAGAGGATGTGGAGAAATAGGAACACTTTTACACTGTTGGTGGGACTGTAAACTAGTTCAACCATTGTGGAAGTCAGTGTGGCGATTCCTCAGGGATCTCGAACTAGAAATACCATTTGACCCAGCCATCCCATTACTGGGTATATACCCAAAGGACTATAAATCATGCTGCTATAAAGACACATGCACACGTATGTTTATTGCGGCACTATTCACAATAGCAAAGAGTTGGAACCAACCCAAATGTCCAACAACGATAGACTGGATTAAGAAAATGTGGCACATATACACCATGGAATACTATGCAGCCATAAAAAATGATGAGTTCGTGTCCTTTGTAGGGACATGGATGAAACTGGAAAACATCATTCTCAGTAAACTATCGCAAGGACAAAAAACCAAACACCACATGTTCTCACTCATAGGTGGGAATTGAACAATGAGAACTCATGGACACAGGAAGGGGAACATCACACTCCAGGGACTGTTGTGGGGTGGGGGGAGGGGGGAGGGACAGCATTAGGAGATACACCTAATGCTAAATGACGAGTTAATGGGTGCAGGAAATCAACATGGCACATGGATACATATGTAACAAACCTGCACATTGTGCACATGTACCCTAAAACCCTAAAGTATAATAAAAAAAAAAAAATAAAAAAAAAAAAAAAAAAAAAAAAAAAAAAAAAAAAAAAAGAAATCTACTATTCATCTTATTGAGGATCCTTGTGTGTGATGGATTGCTTCTCTCTTGTTGTCTTAAAACTTCTCTTTGTCTTTTAACAGTTTGATTATAATGTGTCTAGATGTGGTTCTGTTTGAGTTCATCCTACTTGGAGTTTGTTGAGATTCTTGGATGTTTACATTCATGTCTTTCATTAAATTTGAAAAGTTTTTGGCAAAAAAAAAAAAAAACAAAAAAAAAAAAACAAAAAAAAAAAAAAAAAAAAAAAAAAGAATGGAAAAAAGTGGAGTGGAGTGGAATGGAGAAGAAAGGAAGGGAGTGGATTTGAGTGGAATGGAGTGGAATGGAATGGGATGAAATGGAATGGAATGCAATAGAATGGAATTGAGTGGTGTGGATTGGAATGGAGGTGAATGCGAAGGAGTGGAATGCAGTCGTCTGCAGAGAGTAGAGTGCAGAAGAGTGGATTTAAATTGAATGGAATGGAAAGGAATGGACTGGAGTGGAGTGGAATGGATTCAAGTGGGATAGAAATGAATGGAATGGAATGGAGTGGAATGAATGTAAAAAAGTGCAATGGAATGTAGTGGAGTGGAAGGGAGAATAATGGAGGCAGTGGACTGGAGTGGAATAGAATGGAAAGGAATGCAATGGAATGGAATGGAATGGAGTGGAGTGGAGTGGAATGGTCTGGAATGAAGCTGAATGGGAACAAAGGATTGCAGTGGAGTGGGATGTGGTGGAGTGGAGAAGAGTGGATTTAAATTGAACGGACTGGATAGGAATGGATTGGAGTGGGGTTGAGTGGATTCAACTGGGAAAGAATGGAATGCAAAGGAAAGAATGGAAAAAAGTGCAGAGGAGTGGAGTGGAGTGGAAGGGAGAATAAAGGAGGCAGTGTAGTGGAGTGGAATGGAATGGAATGGAATGGAAGGTAATGGAATGAAATGGAATGGTCTGGAATGAAGCTGCATGGGAAGGAAGGGATTGAAGTGTAGTGGAGAGGAGTGGAGTGGAGAAGAGTGGATTTGAATTGAATGGAATGGATTGCAATGGAATGGGATGGAAAGGAATGAAATGCCATGGATTGAAGTGGAGAGGATTGCAGTAGAATGGAATGGAAAGTAATGGAATAGAATGGAATACAATGGAATGGAATGAAAAGGAATGTGAAGGAATCTAATGGAGTGGAGTGGAGTGCAGTGTATTGCAAATGAACGGAACGGAGTTGAGTGTGGTGGATGGGAGTGGATTGGGAAGGAAAGGAATGGAGTGGAGTGGAGTGGATTGGAATGGAGGGGAGCAGATTGGATTCAGGTGCAATGGAATGGAATGGAATCAAATGCAGTGGATTGGAGTGGAGTTGTGTGGAGGGAAATGGAATGGAATGGAATGGAATGGAATGGAATGGAATGGAGTGGAGTGGAGTGGAGTGGAATGGAATGGAATGGAGTGGATTGGAATGGAATGGAACGGAATGGAATAGAATGGAAAAAATGCAGTGGAGTGCAGTGGAGTGGAATGGAAAAGTAAGGAAGTGAGTGGAGTGGAATGGAATGGAATGGAATAAAATGGAATGGAATGGAGTGGATTGGAATGGACACGAATGGGAATGAATGGAATACAGTGGTGTGGATAGGAGTGGAGTGCAGAAGAGTGGATTTGAAATGAATGGAATGGAAAGGAATGGATTGGAGTGGAGTGGATTCTAGTGGAATGGAATGGAATGGAATGGAATGAAATGGAATGGAAAGAATGGAAAAAAGTACAGTGGAGTGTAGTGGAGTGGAATGGAGAAGAAAGGAAGGGAGAGGAGTTTGTTGGAATGGAGTGGAATGGAATGCAATGGAATGCAGTGGACTGGAATGTAGTCCAATAGGAAGAATGGAATTCAGTGGACTGCAGAGGAGTTGAGTGAAGAAGTGTGGATTTGAATGGAATGGAATGGAATGGAATGGAATGGAATGGATTGGAGTGGAGGGGAGGGGAGTCAAGGGAAGAAGAGGGGATATGAATTGAATGTAATGGAACAGAACGGATTGGAGTGGAGTGGAGTGGATTCTAGTGGAAGAGAATGGAATGGAATGGAATGGAATTGTTTGGAATGGAATGAAATGGAATCCAATGGAATGAAATGGAAAGGAATGGAATGAAGGGAAAAAAGTGCAGTGGAGTGTAGTGGAGTGGAATGGCGAAGAAAGGAAGGGAGTGGAGTTGGGTGGAATGAAGTGGAATGGAATGGAATTGAATGGAATGTAGTGAACTGGAACGGAGTTGAATGGGAAGGAATGGAATGCAGAGGACTGGAGAGGAGTGGAGTTAAGAATGGGGATTTGAATGGAATGGAATGGATTGGAGGGGAGTGGAGAGGAGTGGAGGAGAGAAGAGTGGATTTGAATTGACTGTAATGGAATGGAATGGATTGGAGTGGAGGGGAGTGTATTCTAGTGGAAAATATCAGAATGGAATGGAATGGATTGGAATGGAATAAAATGGAATGCAATGCAATGGAATGGAATGGAATGGAATGGAATGGAATGGAATGGAATGGAGTGGCCTTTAATGGAGGTGAACGGGAAGGAATGGAATGCAGTGGAGTGGAGAAGAGTGGAGTGGAGAAGAGAGGATTTGAACTGAATGTAATGTAATGGATTGGATTCGAGTGGAGTGGAGAGGAGTGGAGTGGGGAAGAGTGGATTTGAATTGAATATAATGGAGTAAAATGGAATGGAGTGGAGTGGAGTGGATTATAGTGAAAAAGAATGGAATGGAACAGAATGGAATGGAATGGAAGGGAATGGAATGGAATGGAATAGAATGCAATGGAATGCAACACAATGAATGTCAAATAATGGAATTGAATGGAATGCAAAAGCATACAATGGAATGGAACGGAATGGAATCGAATGGAATGGAATTGAATGGAATGGAATTGAATGGAAACGAATGATATGGAATTGAATGGATTGGAATGGAATGGAATGGGAAAATGTGCAGTGGAGGGCAGTGTAGAGGAATGGAGAAGAAAGGAAGGGAGAGGAGTTGAGTGGAAAGGAGTGGAATGGAATGGGATAAAATGGAATGCAATGCAATGGAAAGGAATTGAATGGAGTGGATTGGAAAGGATGCCAAAGGGAAGGAAAGTATTGCAGTGGTGTGCAGAGAGTAGAGTGCAGAAGAGAGGATTTCAATTGAATGGAATGAAAGGAATGGATTGGAGTGGAGTGGAGTGGACTAAAGAGGGAAAGAATGGAATGGAATGGAACGGAATGGAATGGAATGGAATGGAATGGATTGACTGGAAAAAAGTTCAGTGGAGTTTAGTGGAGTTGAAGGGAGAAGAAAGGAGGCAGTGTAGTGGAGTGGAATGGAATGGAAAGGAATGGAAAGGAATGGAATGGAATGCTCTGGAATGGAGCTGAAATGGAAGGAATGGATTGCAGTGGAGTGGAGTGGAGAGGAGTGGAGTGGAGAAGAGTGGATTTGAATTGAATGGAACGGAATGCAACGGAATGGGATGGAATGGAATGAAATGCCGTGCATTGGAGTGGAGTGGATTGCAGCAGAATGCAATGGAATGGAAAGTAATGGAATGGAATGGAAAACAACGGAAAGGAATGAATAGGAATGTAATGGAATGTAATGGAATGGAGTGGAGTGCAGTGTATTGGAAATTAATGGAAAAGAGTGGAGTGTGATGGAGTGGGGTGGAATGGGAAGGAATGGAATGGAGTGGAGTAGAGTGGACTGGAATGAAGCAGAGTAGATAGACTGGATTCAGGTGCAATGGAATGGAATGGAATGCAGTGGATTGGTGTGGAGTTGCATGGACAGGAATGGAATGGAATGGAATGGAATGGAATGGAATGGAATGGAATGGAATGGAATGGAATGCAATGGAATGCAATGGAATGGAATGCAATGGAATGCAATGGAATGCAATGGAATGGAATGGAATGCAATCAAGTGGAGTGGAATGGAATGGAATGGAATGTGATAGAATGGAAAAAATGCAGTGGAGTGGAGTGGAGTGGAATGGAGAAGAAAGAAAGGGAGTGGAGTTGGGTGCAATGGAGTGGAATGGAATGTAATGCAATGCAATGGAATGGAAAGGAATGGAATGGAATGCAATGGAATGGAATGCAATGTAATGTAATGGAATGGAATGGAATGGAATTGAATGCAATGGAATGGAATGCAATGGAGTGGAATGGAATGGAATGGAATGGAGTGGAATGGAATGGAATGCAATGGAATGCAATGGAATGGAATGGAATGGAATGGAATGGAATGGAATGCAATGCAATGCAATACAAAGCAATGGAATGGAATGGAATGGAATGCAATACAAAGCAATGGAATGGAATGGAATGGAATGCAATGGAATGGAATGGAATGCAATGGAATGCAATGAAATGGAATGGAATGCAATGGAATGGAATGGAATGCAATGGAATGGAATGCAATGGAATGGAATGCAACGGAATGGAATGGAATGCAATGCAATGGAATGGAATGGAATGGAATGCAATGCAATGGAATGGAATGGAATGGAATGCAATGCAATGGAATGGAATGGAATGGAATGGAATGCAATGGAATGGAATGGAAAGGAATGGAATGCAATGGAATGGAATGGAATGGAATGCAATGGAATGGAATGCAATGCAATGGAATGGAATGGAATGGAATGCAATGCAATGGAATGGAATGGAATGGAATGCAATGGAATGGAATGGAATGGAATGGAATGCAATGGAATGGAATGGAACGGAATGGAATGCAATGGAATGGAACGGAGAGGAATGGAACGGAACGGAATGGAATGGAATGCAATGGAAAGGAACGGAATGGAATGGAATGCAATGCAATGGAATGGAATGGAATGGAATGCAATGGAATGGAATGGAATGGAATGGAATGGAATGGAATGGAATGCAATGCAATGGAATGGAATGGAATGGAATGGAATGGAATGCAATGGAATGGAATGGAATGGGATGGAATGCAATGGAATGGAATGGAATGGAATGGAATGGAATGCAATGGAATGGAATGGAATGGAATGCAATGGAATGGAATGGAATAGTGTGGAATGGAATGCAATGGAATGGAATGGATTGGAATGGAATTGAATGGAATGGAATTGAATGAAAAAAGTGCAGTGGAGTGCAGTGGAGAGGAATGGACAAGAAACGAAAGGAGTGGTGTGGTGTGGAAAGGAGTTGAATGGAATGGAATGAAATTGAATGGAAAAGGATGGAGTGGATTGGAATGCAGGTGAATGGGAATCAATGGAAAACAGCAGTGTGGATAGGAGTGGAGTGCAGAAGAGTGGATTTGAAATGAATGGAATGGAAAGGAATGGACTGGAGTGGAGAGAAGTGGATTCTAGTGGAAAAAATGGAATGTAATGCCAGGCGTGGTGGCTCATGCTTGTAATCCCAGCACTTTGGGAGGCTGCGGCGGGTGGATCACGAGGTCAGGAGATCGAGACCACAGTGAAACCCCGTCTCTACTAAAAATACAAAAAAAAAATGAGCTGCGCTTGGTGGCGGGTGCCTGTAGTCCCAGCTACTTGGAGAGGCTGAGGCAGGAGAATGGCGTGAACCCAGGAGGCGGAGCTTGTGGTGAGCCAAGATCGTGTCACTGCACTCCAGCCTGGGAGACAGAGCGAGACTCCATCTCAAAAAATAAAAAAATGGAATGGAATGGAATGGAATGGAATGGAATGGAATGGGTTGGAATGGAATGGAATGGAATGGAATGCAACGGAATGGAAAGAATGGAAAAAAGTACAGTGGAGTGTAGTGGAGTGGAATGGAGAAGGAAGGAAGGGAGCGGAGCTGGGTGGAGTGGACTGGAATGGAATGGAATGGAATGGAATGCAGTGGACTGGAACGGAGTTGAATGGGAAGGAATGGAATACAGTGGATTGGAGAGGAGTTGAGTTACGAACTGTGGATTTGAATGGAATGTAATGGAATGGATTTGAGTGGAGTGGAGAAGAGTAGAGGGGAGAAGAGTTTATTTGAATTGAATGTAATGGAATGGAATGGATTGGAGTGGAGTGGAGTGGATTCTAGTGGAAGAGAATGGAATGGAATGGAATTGATTGGAATGGAATAAAATGGAAGGACATGGAATGAAATGGAACGGAATGGAATGAAAGGAAAAAAGTGCAGTGGAGTGTAGTGGAGTGGAATGGCAAAGAAAGGAAGGGAGTGGAGTTGGGCGGAATGGAGCAGAATGGAAAGGAATTGAATGGAATGGAGTGAACTGGAACGGAGTTGAATGGCAAAGAATGGAAAGCAGCGGACTGGAGAGGAGTGGAGTGGAGAAGTGTGGATTTGAATTGAATGGAATAGAGTGGAATGGATTGGAGGGGAGCGGAGAGGAGTGGAGGGGAGAAGAGTGGACTGGAATGGAATGGAATGGAATGGAATGGATTGGAGTGGAGTGTATTCTAGTGCAAAAGATCGGAATGGAATCGAGCGGATAGGAATGGAATGAAATGGAATGAAACGGAATGCAATGGAATTTAATGGAATGGAATGAAACAGAGTGGAATGGAACGGAATGGAATGGAATGGAATGGAATGGAATGGAATGGAATGGAATGGAATGCAATGGAATGGAGTGGAATGGAATGGAATGAAATGGAGTGGACTTTAATAGAGGCGAATGGGAAGGAATGGAATGCCGTGGAGTGGAGAGGATTCTAGTGAACAAGAGTGGATTTGAATAGAGTGCAATGTAATGGATTGGATTGGAGCAGAGTGGAAAGGAGTGCAGTCTAGAGGAATGGATTTGAAATGAATGTAGTGTAATGGAATGGAATGCAGGGGTGTGCAGTGGATTCTACTGGAAAAGAATGTAATGGAATTGAATGGAATGCAATGGAATGGAAAGCAATGGAATGGAATGGAATGGAGCAGACGGGAATGCTGGTGAATGGGAAGGAATGGAATGAAGAGGAGTGGAGAAGAACGGATTTGAATTGAATGGAAGGGAATGGAATGGACTTGTGTGGAATGGAGTGGTTTCCAGTTTAAAAGAATGGAACGGAACAGAATGAAATGGAATGGAAAGGAATGGAATGGAATGGAATGGAATGGAATGGAATGGAATGGAATGGAATGGAATGGAATGCAGTGGATTGGAATTGAATGCAGTGGATTGGAATGGCATGCAATGGAATGGAATGCAATGGAATGGAATGGAATGGAATGGAATAGAATGGAAAAAAGTGCAGTGGAGTGCAGTGGAGTGGAATGGAGAAGAAAAGAAGGAAGTGGAGTTGAGTGGAATGGAGTGGAATGCAATGTTATGAAATGGAATGGAATGCAAAGGAATGGAATTGAATGGAAGGATTGGAATGGAGGCGAAGGGGAATAAAAAGGAATGCAGTGGTGTGCAGAGAGTAGAGTGCAGAAGAATGGATTTGAATTGTATGGAATGGAAAGGAGTGGATTGGAGTGGAGTGGAATGGATCAAGTGGGAAAGAATAGAATGCAATGGAATGGAACGGAATGAATGGAAAAACGTGCACTGGAGTGTAGTGGAGAAGAAGAGAGAAGAAAGGAGGTAATGGAGGTGAGTGGAACTGAATGGAATGGAATGCATTGGAATGGGATGGAATGGGATGGAATCCCATGGATTCGAGTGGAGTGGATTGCAGTAGAATGGAATTGAATGGAAATTAATGGAATGGAATGGGATACAATGGAATGGAATGAAAAGGAAAGGAATGGAATGGAATGGATTGGAGTGGATTGCACTGTATTGGAAATGAATGGAATGGAGTGGAGTGTGGTGGAGTGGAGTGGAATGGGAAGGAATGGAATGGAGTGGAGTGGAGTGGAGTGGAATGGAGGGCAGTAGATTGGATACAGGTGCAATGGAAGGGAATGCAGTGTAGTGGAGAGGAGTGGAGTGCAGAAGATTAGATATGAATGGAATGGAATGCCGGGTGCGGTGGCTCACGACTGTAATCCCAGCACTATGGGAGGCCGAGGCGGGTGGATCACGAGGTCAGGAGATCGAGACCACGGTGAAACCCCGTCTCTTCTAAAAATACAAAAACAAAATTAGCCATGCATGGTGGCGGGCGCCTGTAGTCCCAGCTACTCAGAGAGTCTGAGGCAGGAGAATAGCGTGAACCCAGCAGGCGGAGCTTGCAGTGAGCCAAGATTGCGCCACTGCACTCCAGCTTGGGCGACAGAGCGAGACTCTTTCTCCAAAATAAATGGAATGGAATTGAATGGGTTGGAAAGGAATGGAATGGAATGGAATGAAACGGAATGGAAAGAATGGAAAAAAGTACAGTGGAGTGGAGTGGAGTGGAAAGGAGAAGAAAGGAAGGGAGCGGAGTTGGGTGGAGTGGAGTGGAATGGAATGGAATGGAATAGAATGGAATGGAATGCAGTGGACTGGAACGGAGATGAATGGGAAGGAATGGAATACAGTAGATTGGAGAGGAGTTGAGTTACGAAGTGTGGGTTTGAACTGAATGGAATGGATTGGAGTGGAGTGGAGAAGAGTAGAGGGGAGAAGAGTTTATTTGAATTGAATGTAATGGAATGAAATGGATTGGAGTGGAGTGGAGTAGATTCTAGTGGAAGAGAATGGAATGGAATGGAATTGATTGGAATGGAATGAAATGGAATGACATGTAATGAAATGGAATGGAATGTAATGAAAAGAAAAAAGTGCAGTGGAGTGTAGTGGAGTGGAATGGCAAAGAAAGGAAGGGAGTGGAGTTGGGTGGAATGGAGCAGAATGGAATGGAATTGAATGGAATGGAGTGAACTGGAATGGAGTTGAATGGCAAGGAATGGAAAGCAGGGGACTGGAGAGGAGTGGAGTGGAGAAGTGTGGATTTGAATTGAATGCAATTGAATGGAATGGATTGGAAGGGAGTGGAGAGGAGTGGAGGGGAGAAGAGTGGACTTGAATGGAATGGAATGGAATGGAATGGATTGGAGTGGAGTGGAGTGTATTCTAGTGCAAAAGATTGGAATGGAATGGAGTGGATAGGAATGGAATGAAACGGAATGCAATGGAATGGTATGGAATTTAATGGAATGGAATGAAGTGGAATGGAATGGAGTGCTATGGAATGGAAAGGAATGGAGTGGAATGGAATGGAGTGGACTTTAATAGAGGCGAATGGGAAGGAATGGAATGCCGTGGAGTGGAGAGGATTCGAGTGGAGAAGAGTGGATTTGAAAAGAATGCAATGTAATGGATTGGATTGGAGTGGAGTGGAAAGGAGTGGATTCTAGAGGAGTGGATTTGAAATGAATGTAGTGTAATGGAATGGAATGGAGGGGTGTGCAGTGGATTCTAGTGGAAAAGAATGTAATGGAATTGAGTGGAATGGAATGGAAGGGAATGGAATGGAATGGAATGCAATAAAATGGAATGGAATGGAATGGAAAGGAAAGGAAAGGAAAGGAAAGGAAAGGAAAGGAAAGGAAAGGAATGGAATGGAGCAGACGGGAATGCTGGTGAATGGGAAGGAATGGAATGAAGAGGAGTGGAGAGGAGTGGAGTGGAGAAGAACGGATTTGAATTGAATGGAAGGGAATGGAATGGACTTGTGTGGAATGAAGTGGTTTACAGTTTAAAAGAATGGAACGGAACAGAATGAAATGGAAAGGAATGCAATGGAAAGGAATGGAATGGAATGGAATGGAATTGAATGCAATGGATTGGAATGGAATGCAATGGAATGGAATGGAATGGAATGGAATGGAAAAAAGTGCAGTGGAGTGCAGAGGAGTGGAATGGAGAAGAAAGGAAGGGAGGGGAGTTGAGTGGAATGGAGTGGAATGCAATGTTATGAAATGTAATGGAATGCAAAGGAATGGAATTGAATGGAAGGATTGGAATGGAGAAGAAGGGGAATAAAAAGGAATGCAGTGGTGTGCAGAGAGTAGAGTGCAGAAGAATGGATTTGAATTGTATGGAATGGAAGGGAGTGGATTGGAGTGGAGTGGAATGGATCAAGTGGGAAAGAATGGAATGCAATGGAATGGAACGGAATGAATGGAAAAACGTGCACTGGAGTGTAGTGGAGAAGAGAGAGAAGAAAGGAGGTAGTGGAGGTGAGTGGAATTGAATGGAATGGAATGCATTGGAATGGGATGGAATGGAATGGAATCCCATGGATTGGAGTGGAGTGGATTGCAGTAGAATGGAATTGAATGGAAATTAATGGAATGGAATGGAATACAATGGAACGGAATGAAAAGGAAAGTAATGTAATGGAATGGATTGGAGTGGACTGCACAGTATTGGAAATGAATGGAATGGAGTGGAGTGTGGTGGACTGGAATGGAATGGAAAGGAATGGAATGGAGTGGAGTGGAGTGGAATGGAGGGCAGTAGACTGGACACAGGTACAAAGGAAGGGAATGAAGTGGAGTGGAGAGGAGTGGAGTACAGAAGATTGGATTTGAATGGAATGGAATGGAATGGAGAGGAATGGAGTGGAATCTAGTTGAAATGAATGGAATGGAATGGAATGGAATGGAATGGAATGGAATGGAATGGAATGGAATGGAAAGAAACGGAATGGAATGGAATGGAAAAAAGTGCAGTTGAGTGTTGTGGAGTGGAATGCTCAAGAAACGAAGGGAGTGGAGTTGAGTGGAATGGGGTGGAAAGAATGGAATGGAATGGAATGGAATGAAATGGAAGGGAATTGAGTGGACTGGAGTGGAGGGAATGAGAAGGAATGCAATTCAATGGATGGAGAGCAGTGGATATGAGAAGAGTGGATTTGAATTGCACGGAAACGAATGGAATGGATTGGAGGGGAGTGGAGTGGATTCTAGTGGAAAAGAATGGAAATGAATGGTATGGAATGGAATGGATTTGAATGGAATGGAATGGAAATGAATGGCATAGAAAGAAATGTAAAGGAATGGAATGGAAAAAAAGTGCAGTGGGGTGTAGTGGAGTGGAAGGGATAAGAAAGGAAGGGAGTGCAGTGGAGAGCAAAGGAGTGGAAGAGAATCTAATGGAATGGAAGGGAAAGGAAAAGAGTGGACTGGAATGGAGGCGAATTGGAAGGAATGGAAGGCAGTGGAGTGGAGAGGAGTGGAGTGGAGAAGAATGGATTTGAATTCAACGGAAATGAATGCAATGGAATGGGATGGAATGGAATGGAATGCAGTGGATTGGAGTGGACTGGATTGGAGTAGAATGGAATAGAATTGAAATTAATGGAATGGAGTGGAATACAATGGAATGGACTGAAAAGGAATGGGATGGAATGGAATGGTATGGAGTGCAGTGCTGTGTATTGGAAATGAATGGAATAGAGAGGAGTGTGGTGGAGTGGAGTGGAATGGAAAGTAATGGAATGGAGTGGAGTGGAGTGGAGGGGAATGGACGGCAGTAGATTGGATGCAAGCGGAATGAAATGGAATGGAATGCAACGCAATGGAATGCAATGCAGTGGTTTGAAGTGGAGTTGTATGGAGTGGAATGGAATGGCATGAAATGGGATGGAATGGAATGGAATGGAATGGGATGGGATGGAATGGAATGAAATGCAATGGAATGAATGCAATCGAACGGAATGAAATGGAGTGGAATGGAATGCAGTCAATTGGAGTGGAGTTGCGTGGAGGGGAATGGGATGGAATGGAATGGGATGGAATGGTATGGAATGGAATGGAATGCAATGCAATGGAATGGAATGGAATGGAATGGAATGCAATGAAACTGGATGGAATGAATGGAATGGAATGGAATGGAATGCAATGGAATAAAGTGCTGTGCAGTGCAGTGGAGTGGAAAGGAAAAGAAAGGAAGGGAGTGGAGTGGAGGGGAATGTAGCGATATGGAATGGAATGGAATGGAGTGGAATGGAATGGAATGGAATGGAATGGAATGGAATGGAACGTATTGGACTGCAAAGGAGGTGAATGGGAAAAAATGAAATGCAGTGGAGTGGAGAGAAGACGAGGGGAGAAGAGTAGATTTGAATTGAATGGAATGGAATGTTATAGAATTGAGTGGAATGGAATGGAATGGAAGTGAATGGAATGGAATTGAATGGAATGAAATGGAAGGCAATAGAATGGAATGGAATGAATGGAAGGGAACAGAACGGAATGGATGGGAATGGAATGGAATGGAATGGAATGGAACAGAATGGAATGGATTGGAATGGACGGGAAGGCAGGTGAATGGGAAGGAATGGAAGACAGAGTAGTGGAGAGGGGTGGAGTGGAGAAGAATTCATTTGAATGGAATGGAAGGGAATGGAATGGATTGGAGAGCAATGGAGTGGATTCCAGTTTAAAAGAATGGAATAGAATGGAATGAAATGGAATGGAATGGAGTGGAAAGGAATGGACTGGATTGGAATGAATTGGAATGGAATGCAATGCAATGGAATGGAATGGAATGGAAAAACGTGCAGTGGATTGCAGTGGAGTGGAATGGAGAACAAAGGAAGGGAGCGGAGTTGAGTAGAATGGAGTGGAATGCAATGTTATGAAATGGAATGGAATGCAAAGGAATGGAATTGAATGGAGTGAATTGGAATGCAGGGGAAGGGGAAGGAAAGGAATGCACTGGTGTGCAGTGAGTAGAGTGCAGAAGAGTGGATTTGAATTAAATGGAATGGAAAAGAATGGACTGGAGTGGAGTGGAGTGGATCAAGTGGGAAAGAATGGAATAGAAAGGAATGGAATAGAATGGAATGGAATGGAATGGAATGGAACGAATGGAAAAACGTGCACTGCAGTGTAGTGGAGAAGAATGGAGAAGAAAGGAAATAGTGGAGTGGAGTGGAAGTGAATCGAATGGAATGCAATGGAAAGGGTTGGAATGGAATGGAATGACAGGGATTGGAGTGGAGTGGATTGCAGTAGAGTGGAATTGAATGGAAAGAAATGGAATTGAATGTAATACAATGGAACGGAATGAAAAGGAAAGGAATGTAATGGAATGGATGGGAGTGGATTGCAGTGTATTGGAAATGAATGGAATGGACTGGAGTGTGGTGGAGTGTAGTGGAATGGGAAGGAATGGAGTGGAGTGAAGTGGAGTGGAATGGAGGGGGTAGATTGGACTATGGTGCAAAGAAAGGGAATGGAATGGAATGGAATGCAGTGGATTGGAGTGGAGTTGCATGGAGGGGAATAGAATGGAATGGAATATAATGGAATGGAATGGAATATAATGGAATGGAATGGAATATAATGGAATGGAATGGAATAGAATGGAATGGAATGGAATGGAATACAACAGAATGGAAAGGAATGGAATCGAATGCAAAAGAATGGAATAATGTGCAGTGGAGTGAGGGCATTGGAAAGGATATGAAAGGAAGGAGTGTAGTGCAGTGGAATGGAGTGGAATGAAATGTGATGGAATAGAAGGGAATGGAATGGAATAGAGTAGATTGGAATGGAGGTGAATTTGAAGGAATGGAATGCAGTGGAGTGGAGAGGATTCGACTTGAGATGAACAGATTTGAATGGAATGGAATGGAATGGAATGGATTGGTGTGGAGTGGAGTAAATTCTAGTGGAAAATAGTGGAATGGAATGGAATGGTAGGAAATGGAATGGAATGGAATGGAATGGAATGGAAAAATGCAGAGGAGTGCAGTGTTGTGGAATGGCAAAGAAAGGAAGGGGGTGGAGTGGAGTGGAATGCAGTGAAATGGAAAGGAATGGAATGCAATGGAATGGAATTGAATGGAATGGAATGGAAAGGAATAGAATGGAATGGAATCGAAACAAATGGAGTGGACTGGAATTGAGGTGAATGGGAAGGAATGGAATGTAGTGGAGTGGAGAATAGTGGAGTGGAGGCTAGTGGATTGGAATTGAATGGAATGGAATGGAATGGAAGGGATTGGACTGGAGTGGAGTGGATTCTAGTGGAAAAAAATGGAATGGAATGGAAAGGAATGGAATGCGATGGAAAGGAATGGAGTGGAATGGAATGGGATGGAATGGAATGGAAAAAAGTGCAGTGGAGTGCAGTGCAGTGGAATGGAGAAGAAAGGAATGGAGTGGAGTTGAGTGGAATGGACTGGAAGGAATGGAATGGAATTGAATGGAGTGGATTGGAATGGAGGAGAATTGGAAGGAATGGAATGCAGTGGAGTGGAGAGGAGAGGAGTGCAGAAGAGTGGATTTGAAAAGAATGGAACGGAAAGGAATGGAGAGGAGTGGAGTGGAATCTAGTGGAAATGAATGGAATGGAATAGAATGGAATGGAATGGAATGGAATGGAAAAAAGTGCAGTTGAGTTTTGTGGAGTGGAATACTGAACAAACGAAGGGAGTGGAGTTGAGTGGAATGGGGTAAAAGGAATGGAATGGAATGGAATGGAATGGAATGGAATGGAATGGAATGGAATTGAGTGGACTGGAATGGAGGGAATGTGAAGGAATGTAATTCAATGGATGGAGAGGAGTGGAGGTGAGAAGAGTGGATTTGAATGGAATGGAAAGGAATGGAATGGATTGGAGTGGAGTGGACTGGATTCTAGTGGAAAAGAAAGGAATTGAACGGCATGGAATGGAAAGGAATGGAATGGAATGGAATGGAAATGAATGGAATAGAAGAAATGTAATGGAATGGAATGGAAAAAAGTGCAGTGGGGTGTAGTGCAGTGGAATGGAGAAGAAAGGAAGGGAATGCAGTGGAAAGCAATGGAGTGGAATGGAATCGAATGGAATGGAAGAGATTCCAATGGATTGCACTGGAATGGAGGCGAATGGGAAGGAATGGAATTCAGTGGAGGGGAGAGGAGTGGAGTGGAGAAGAATGGATTTGAATTCAAAGCAATGGAATGCAATGGAAAGGGATGGAATGGAATGGAATGCAGTGCATTGGAGTGGAGTGGATTGGAGTAGAATGGAATAGAATTGAAAGTAATGGAATGGAGTGAAATACAATGGAATGGAATGAAAAAGAATGGGATGGAATGTAATGGAGAGGAGTGCAGTGCAGTGTATTGGAAATGAATGGAATAGAGAGGAGTGTGGTAGAGTGGAGTGGAATGGGAAGAAATGGAATGGAGTGGAGTGCAGTGGAATGGAGGGGAATGGAGGGGATTAGATTCGATGCAAGCAAAATGGAATGGAATGGAATGGAATGGAATGGAATGGAATGGAATGGAATGGAATGCAGAGCATTGGAGAGGAGTTGCATGGAGGGGAATGGAATGGCATGAAATCAGATGGAATGGAATGGAATGGAATAAAACGGAATGGAATGAATGGAACGGAAAGAAATGAAATGGAGTGGAGTAGAAAGCGGTGGATTGGAGTGGAGTTGCATAGAGGGGAATGGAATGGAATGGAATAAAACGGAATGGAATGCAATGGAATGGAATAAAGTGCAGTGGAGTGCAGTGGTGTGGAAAGGAAAAGAAAGAAAGGGATTGGAGTGGAGAGGAATGGAGTGAACTGTAATGGAATGGAAGGGAATCGAATGGAATTGAATGGAATCGAATGGATTGGAACATGTTGGACTGCAAAGGAGGTGAATGGGAAAAAATGGAATGCAGTGGAGTGGAGAGAAGAGGAGTAGAGAAGAGTAGATTGCAATTGAATGGAATGGAATGTTATGGAATGGAATGGAATGGAATGAAATGGAAGGCAATGGAATGGACTGGAATGGAATGGAATGGAATGGAATGGAATGGAATGGAATGAATGCAAAGAAGTGAAGTGGAGTGTAGTGGAGTGAAATGGAGAAGGAAGGAATGGAGTGTAGTGGAGTGGAATGGAGTGGAATGGAATGGAATGGAATAGAATGGAATGGAATGGAACAGAGTGGAGTGGAATGGAATGGAATGCAATGGAATGGAATGGAATGGAATGCAATGGAATGGAATGGAATGGAATGCAATGGAATGGAATGGAATGCAATTGAAAGAAATGGAATGGAATTGAAAATGTGCAGTGGAGTGCAGTGGAGTGGAATGGAGAAGAAAGGAAGGGATTGGAGTTCAGTGAAATGGAGTGAAATCGAATGTTATGAAATGGAATGGAATGCAACGGAATGGAATTGAATGGAGTGGATTGGAATGGAGGCGAATGGGAATGAAAGGAATGCAGTGGTGTGCTGAGAGTACAGTGCAGAAGAGTGGATTTGAATTGAATGGAATGGAAAGGAATAGATTGGAGTGGATTGGGTGGATTCAAGTGGGAAAGAATGGAATGGAATGGAATGGAATGGAAAGAATAGAAAAAGGAGCAGTGGAGTGTAGTGTAGTGGAACGGAGGAGAAAGGAGGCAGTGGAGTGGAGAGGAATGGAATGGAATGGTATGGAATGGAGCTGAATGGGAAGGAATGGATTGCAGTGGAGTGGAAATGAGTTGAGTGGAGAAAAGAGAATTTGAATTGAATGGAATGGATTGCAATGGAATGGGATGGAATGGAATGGAATGCCATGGACTGGAGTGGATTGGATTGCAGTAGAATGGAATTGAATAGAAAGCAATGGAAGGGAATGGAATACAATGGCATGGAATGAAAACAAATGGAATGGAATGGAAAGGAGTGGAGTGGATTGCAGTGTATTGTAAATGAATGGAATGGAGTGGACTGTGGTGGAGTGGAGGTAAATGGGAAGGAATGGAATGGAATGGAGTGGACTGGAGTGGAAAGGAGGGTAGTAGATTGTATTCAGGTGTAATAGAGGACATTGGAATGGAATGGAATGCAGTGGATAGGAGTGGAGTTGCAGGGAGATGAAAGGAATGCAATGGAATGCAAAGGAAAGGAATGCAGTGGAGTGGAGTGGAATGGAATGAAATAGAATGCAAAAAAATGCAGTGGAGTGCAGTGGATGGAATGGAGAATAAAGGAAGGGAGTGGTGTGGAGGGGAAAGGAATGGAAAAGAATGGAATAAAATGGAATGGAATGGAGTGGATTGGAATGGAGGCAAATGGGAAGGAATGGAATGCAGTGGTTTGCAGAGGAGTGGAGTGCAGAAGAGTGGATTTGAAATAAATGGAATGAAAAGGAATAGACTGGAGTGGAGTGGGGTGGATTGTAGTGGGAAACAATGGAAGGGAATGGAAGGGAATGGAAGGGAATGGAATGGAACAGAATGGAAAATAGGGCAGGGGAATGTACTGCAGTGGAATGGAGAAGAAAGGAAGGGAGTGGAGTGGAGTGGAATGAAGTGGAATGGAATGGAATGGAATGGAGTGCACTGGAATGGAGTTGAATGGGAAGGAACGGAATGCAGTGGACTGGAGAGGAGTGGAGTGGAGAAGTGTGGATTTGAATTTAATGGAATGGAATGGGATGGATTGGAGTGGAGTGGAGAGGAGTGGAGGAAAGAAGAGTGGATTTGAATTGAATGTAAGGAATAGAATGGATTGGAGTAGAGTGGAGTGGATTCTATTGCAAAAGAGAGGAATGGAATGGAATGGATTGGAATGGAATGAAATAGAATGCAATGGAAGGGAATGGAATGGAACAGAATGGACTTTAATGGAGGCGAATGGGAAGGAATGGAATGCAGTGGAGTGGAGAGGAGTGGAGTGGAGAAGAGGGGATTCCAATTGAATTGAATGGAATGGATTGGATAGGAGTGTAGAGGAGAGGAGTGGAATTGAATTGAATGTAACGGCAAGGAATAGAATGGAGTGGAGTGAAGTAAACTCTAGTGGAAAAGAATGGAATGGAATGGAATGGAATGGAGTGGAATGCAATGCAATGCAATGGAATGGAAAAAAGTGCACTGGAGTGCACTGGAGAGGAATGGAGAAGAGAGGAAGGAGTGGTTCTGTGTGAAATGCAGTTGAACGGAATGGAAAGGAATGCAATGGAATGGAATGGAATGGAGTGGATTGGAATGGAGGTGAATGGGAAGGAATGGAATGCACTGGAGTGGAGAGGAGTGGAGTGCAAAAGAGTGGAGTTGAATTGAATGGAATGGAAAACAATCGAATTGAGTGGAGTGGAGTGAATTCTATCAGAAAAGAAAGGAATGGAATGGAATGGAATGGAACGGAATGGAAAGGAATGTAATGGAATGGAACGGAAAGGAATGGAATTCAGTGGATTGGATAAGAATTGCGAGGAGGGGAATGGAATAGAATGGAATGGAAAGAAATGGAGTGGAATGGAAAGGAATGGAATGGAATAGAAAGGAAAAAAGTGCAGTGGAGTGCAGTGGAGTGGAATGGAGAAGCAAGGAAGTGAGTGGAGTGCAGTGGAGTGGAATGGAATGGAATAAAATGGATTGGAATGGAGTGGATTGGAATGGAGGCGAATGGGAAGGAATGGAATGCAGTGGTGTGGAGAGAAGTGCAGTGCAAAAGAGTGGATTTGAATTGATTGTAATGTAATGGATTGAATTGGAATGGAGTGGAGAGTAGTGCAGTGGAGAAGAGTGGACTTGAATATAACGTAATGTAATGGAATGGAGTGGAGTGGAGTGGATTCTAGAGGAAAACAAAGGAAGGGAATTGAATGGAATGGAATGCAAGGGAATGCAATGGAATGGAATGGAATGGAAAGGAATGGAAAGGAATGAAATGCAATGGAATGGAAAGGAATGGAATGCAATGCAATGGAATGGAAATGAATGGAATGGAATGGAATGGAATGGAATGGAATGCAATGAAAAGGAATGGAATGGAATGGAATGGAATGCAATGGAATGCAAGGGAATGGAATGGATTGAAATGGAAAGGAATGCAATGGAACAGAATGGATTGGAATGGAATTGAAGGGAATGTAATGGAATGGAAAGGAAGAAAGTGCAGTGGAGTGCGGTGGAGAGGAATGGAGAAGAAAGGAAGGGAGTGTTGTGGTGTGGACTGGAGTTGAATGGAAAAGAATGAAACTGAATGGAACGGAATGGAGTGGATTGGAATGGAGGCGAAGGGGAATTATTGGAATGCAGAGGTGAGGAGAGGAGAGGAGTGTAGCAGAGGGGATTTGAATTGAATGGAATGGAAAGGAATCGATTTCAGTGGAGTGGAGTGGATTCTATTGGAACGGAATGGAATGGAATGGAAGGGAAGGAAAAGGAATGGAATGGAATGGAGTGGAGTAGAGTGGAGTGGAATGGAATGGAATGGAATGGAAATAAATGGAATGGGATAGAATAGAATGGAATGGAAAAAAGTGCAGTGGGGTGCAGTGGGGTGCAGTGGGGTGGCATGGAGAAAAAAGGAAGGGAGTGCAGTGGAGAGCAATGGAGAGGAATGAAATCAAAAGAATGCAAGGGAATGGAATGGAGTCTACTGGAATGGAGGAGAATGGGAAGGAATGGAATGCAGTGGAGTGGAGAGGAGTGGAGTGGAGAAGAATGGATTTGAATTCAACAGAATGGAATGCAATGGAATGGGATGGAATGGAATGGAATGCAGTGGATTGTAGTGGAGTGGATTGGAGTAGAATGGAATGGAATTGGAAGAAATGGAAAGGAATGGAATGGAATACAATGGAAGGGAATGAAAAGGAATGGAATGGAATGGAATGTAGTGGAGTGCAATGCAGTGTATTGGAAATGAACGGAATAGAGAAGAGGGTGGTTGAGTGGAGTGGAATAGGAAGGAATGGAATATAGTGGGGTGGAGTGGAGTGGAGAGGAATGTAGGGGAGTAGACTGCATGCATGTGGAATGGAAAGGAATGGAATGGAAAAGAATGGAAAGGAACGCAGTGGAATGGAATGGAGTTGCGTGGAGGGGAATGGTATGGAATGAAATGGGACGGAATGGAATGGAATACAATGCAATGGAATGGAATGAAACGGAATGGAATGGATGGAATGGAATGGAATGGAATGAAGTGGATTAGTGTGGAGTTGCATGTAGGGGAATGGAATGGAATGGAATGCGTTGGAATGGAGTGGAATGGAAGGAAGCAGAATGGAATGAATGGAATGGAATGGAATGCAATGGAATGGAATAAAGTGCAGGGGAGTGCAGTTGAGTTGAATGAAAAAGAAAGGGAATGGAGAGGAGGGGATTGGAGTGAAATGGAATGGAATGGAATGGAACGTATAGGACTGCATCAGAGGCGAATGGGAAGGAATGGAAAGCAGTGGAGTGGAGAGAAGTTGAGTGGAGAACAGAAGATTAGAATTCAATGGAATGGAATGCAATAGATTGGATTGGAGTGGAGTGGATTCTAGTGGAATTGAATGTTATGGAATCGAATGGACAGAATGGAAAGGAATGGAATGGAATGGAATGGAATGGAATGGAAAGCAATGCAATGCAATGGAATGGAATGGGATGGAATTCAGTGGATTGGAGTGGAATTGTGAGGAGTGGTATAGAATGGAATGGAATATAATGGAATGGAATGCAATGCAATGGAATGGAATGGCATGGAATGGAATGGAAGGCAAAGGAATGGAATGGAATGGAATGGACTAGAATGCCATGGAATAGAATGGAATGCAATCGAATGGAATGGAATGGAATGGAATGTTATGAAATGGAATGCAATGCAATGGAAGGGAACAGAATGGAAAGCAATGGAATGGAATAAAGTGCAGTGGAGTGCAAGGGACTGGAAAGGAGAAGAAAGAAAGGGAGTGTAGTGGAGTGGAATAGAGTGGAATGGAATGTAGTGGAATGTAAGTGAATGGAATGGAATGGAGTGGATTGGAAAGGAGGCAAATGTGAAGGAGTGGAATGCAGTGGAGTGGAGGAGTGGAGGAGTCGAGTGGCGATGATTGGATTTCAATGGAATGGAATGGAATGGAGTTGAGTGGAGTGGATTCTATTGGAAAATAGTGGAATGGAATGGAATGGAATGGAATAGAATGGTATGGAAAAATGCAGAGAAGTGCAATGGTGTGGAATGGCGAAGAAAGGAAGGGAGTGGAGTGGAGTGGAATGAAGTGGAATGGAGTGGAATGGAACGGAAATGAAAGGAATGAAATGGAATGGAATGGATTGAAATTCAATGGAGAGGACTGGAATGTGGGCTAATGGGAAAGAATGTAATGTAATGGATTGGAGATGCATGTAGTGGAGACGAGTGGAATGGAACGGAGTGGAATGGAAAGGAATGGATTGGAGTGGAGTAGACTGGATTCTAGTGGAAAAGAATGGAATGGAATGGAATGGAATGGAATGGAACAGAATGGAACGGAATAGAATGGAATGCAATGGAATGGAATGGAATGGAATGCAGTGGGATGGAATGGAATGAAAAAAGTGCAGTAGAGTGCAGTGGAGTGGAATGGAGAAGAAAGGAATGGAGGGGAGTTGAGCAGAAAGATGGCAAATGGAATGGAATGGACTGGAGTGGAATCATGGCAAATGGGAAGTAATGGAATGCAGTGGTGTGGAGAAGAGTGGAGTGCAGAAGAATGAATTTGAATTGAATGGACTGGATTTGAATTGAATGGAATGGAACGGAATGGAGAGGAGTGCAGTGGATTCTAGTGGAAATGAATGGAATGAAATGGAATGGAATGTTATGGAATGAAATTGAATGGAATGGAATGGAATAGAATGGAATGGAAAGGAAAGGAATGGAATGGAATGGAAAAAAGTGCAGTGGAGTGTCGTGGAGTGGAATGCAGAAGAAACGAATGGAGTGGAGGTGAGTGGAATGGGGTTTAAAGGAATGGAATGGAATGGAATAAAAGAGAATTGCAGTGGGGTGTAGTGGAGTGGAAAGGAGAAGAAAGGAAGGGAGTGCAGTGTAGAGCGACGGAGTGGAATGCAATCCAATGGAATGGAAGTGAATGGAACGTATAGGACTGCATTGGAGGCGAATGGGATAAAATGGAATGCAGTGTAGTGGAGAGAAGTGGATTGGAGAAGAGTAGATTTGAATTGAATGGAATTGAATGCTATCGATTGGATGGGAGTGGAATGGATTCTAGTGGAAAAGAAAGTTATGGAATTCAGTGGAATGGAATGGAAGGGAATGGAGTGGAATGGAATGCAATGCAAAGCAACGGAATGGAATGGAATGGAATGCAAAGGAATGCAAAGGAATGGAATGGAATGGAATGGAATGGAATGGAAACGAATGGAATGGAATGGAGTGGAATGGAAAAAAGTGCAGTGCCGTGCAGTGGACAGGAACGTAGAAGACAGGAAGGGAGTGGTGTGGTGTGGAATGGAGTTGAATGGAATGGAATGGAATGAAATGGAACAGAAAGGAATGGAGTAGATTGGAATGGACGCGAATGTGAATTAATGGAATGCAGCTGTGTGGAGAGGAGTAGAATGCCGAAGAGTGGAATTGAATTGAATGGAATGGAAAGGAATCGATTTGAGTGGTGTGGAATGGATTCTATCGGAAAAGAATGGAATTGAATGGAATAGAATGGAATGGAATGGAACAGAATGGAAGGGAATGCAATGGAATGGAATGGAATTTAATGAAAAAAAGTGCAGTGGAGAGCACTGGGGAGGCAGGGAGAAGAAAGGAAGGGAGTGGAGTAGAGTCGAATGCATTGGAATGGAAGGGGATGGAATTGAATGGAATGGAATGGAATGGAATGGAATGGAATGGAATGGATTGGAATAGAATGGAGTGGAATGGAATGGAAGGGGACAGAATTGAATGGAGTGGAATTGAGTGGAATGAAATGGAATGGAATGGAATGGAACAGAATGGAAAGCAATGGAATGGAAAGGAATGTAGTGAATTGGAGTGGAGTTGCGTAGAGGGGAATGGAATGGAACGGAATGGAATGGAATGGACTGGAATGAAATGGAATGGAATGGAATAGAATGGAAAAGGTGCAGTGCAGTGCAGTGGAGTTGAATGGAGATGATAGGAAGGGAGTGGAGTGGAGTGGAATGGAATGGAATGCAATAAAATGGAATGGATTGGAGTGGATTGGAATGGAGGTGAAAGGGAAGGAATGGAACGCAGTGCTGTGGAGACGAGTGCAGTGCAAGAGTGGCATTGAAATGAATGGAATGGAAAGGAATTGATTGGAGTGGAGTGGAGTTGATTATACTGGAAAAGAACGGAATGGAATGGAATGGAATGGAATGGAATGGAATGGAATGGAATGGAACGGAATGGAATGAATGGAAAAAAGTGCAGCGGAGTGAAGTGGTGTGGAATGGACAAGAAAGGAATAAAGTGCACTGGAGTGGAATGGAATGTAGGGGAGTAGAGTGGATTCAGTTGAAATGGAATGGAATTGAATGGAAATGAATGGAATGGAAAGGAATGGAATGGATTGGAATGGAATGGAATGGAAGGGAAAAATGCAGAGGAGTGAAGTGGAGTGGAAAGGCAAAGAAAGGAATGCAGTGGAGTGCAGTGGAATGGAGGGGAATGAAATGGAATGGAATGGAAAGGAATGGAATGGAATGGAATTGATTGGAGTGGAGTGGAGTGGTTTCTAGTGGAAAAGAATAGAATTGAATGGAAAGGAATGGAAAGGAATTGAAGGGAATGAAATGGAATGCAATGGAATGGAATGCAATGTGATGGAACCAATTGGAAAAAAGTGCAGTGGAGTGCCGTGGAGTGGAATGGAGAAGAAAGGAAGGGAGTGGAGTGGAGTGGAATGGAGTAGAATGGAATGGAATTGAATTGAATAGAATGGAGTGGATTGGAATGGAGGTGAAAGGGAAGGAATGGAATGCAGTGGAGTGGAGAGGCGTCAAGTATAGATGATTGGATTTGAATGGAATGCAATGGAATGAAATGGATTGGAGTGGATTGGAATGGATTCTAGTTGAAAATAATGGAATGGAAGGGAAGGGAATGGAAACGAAAGGAATGGAATGGAATGGATTAAAATGGAATGGAATGGAATCGAAGGCAAGAAAGCAGAGGAATAAAGTGGAGTGGAAAGGCAAAGAAAGAAATGGAGTAAAATGGAGTGGAATGGAGTGGAATGGAATGCAATCGAATGGAATGGATTGGAATGGAATGGAATGGAATTGAATGGAATAGAATGGAATGGAAAGCAATGGAATGGAATGGAATGGAATGGAATGGAATGGAATGGAATGGAATGGATTGGAGTAGAGTGGAGTCGTTTCTAATGGAAAAGAATGGAATGGAATGGAAACGTATGGAATGGAAATGAATGTAATGGATTGGAATGCAATGGAATGGAATGGGACGGAATGGAACGGAAAAAAAATGCAGTGGATTGCATTGGAGTGGAATGGAGTGGAAAGCAATGGAGTGGAGTGGAGTGAAATGGAGTGAAATGGAATGGATTGGAATGGAATAGAATGGAATAGAATGGAGTGGATTGGAATGAAGGCGAATGGGAAGGAATGGAATGCAGTGGAGTGGAGAGGAGTGGATTACAGAAGAGTAGATATGAATTGAATGGAATGGAATGGAATGGAATGGAGAGGTGTGCAGTGGATTCTACTGGAAATAATGGAATGGAATGGAATGGAATGAAATGGAATGGAATGCAATGGAATGGAATGGAAAAAATTGCAGTGGATTGTTGTGGAGTGGAATGCAGAAGAAACGAAGGGAGTGGAGTTGAGAGGAATGGTTGGAAAGGAATGGAATCTAATGGAATGGAATGCAATGGAATGGAGAGATAGGAATGGAGGCGAATGGGAGGGAATGGAATTCAATGGATGGAGAGGAGTGGAGGGGAGAAGAGTGGATTCAAATGGAAAGGAATGGAATGGATTGGAAGGGAAAGGAGTGGATTCTAGTGGAAAATAATGGAATTGAGAGGAATGGAATGGAGTGGAATGGAATGGAATGGAGTGAACTGGAATGTAGCCGAATGGGAAAGCATGCAATGCAGTGCATTGGAGAGGAGTGGAGTGGAGGGTAGTGAATTTGAATTCAATGGAATGGAATGGAATGGATTAGAGACGAGTGGAGTGGATTGTAGTAGAAAAGAATGGAATGGAAAGGAATGGAATGGAATGGCATGGAATGGAATGCAACAGAATGGAGTGGAGTGGAGTGCAGTGAATTTGAAATTAACGAAATGGAGAGGAGTGTAGTGGGTTGGAGTGGAATGGGAAGGAATTAAATGGAGTGGAGTGGAGTGGAGTGTAACGGAGGGGAATTGTGTGGATACCAGGGGAATGGAATGGAATGGAATAGAATAGAATCGAATGGAAGGCAGTGGATTGGAATGGAGTTGTGTGGAGGAGAATGGAATGGAATGGAATAGAATGGAATGGAATGGATAGGAATGGATTGGAATGGAATGGAATGGAATGGAGTGGAATGGAATGCAGGCAAATGGGAAGGAATGGAATGCAGTCGAGTGGAAAAAAGTGGAGTGGAGAAGAGTGGATTTGAATTGAATGGAATGGAAAGGAATGGAAAGGAATGGAAAAAAGTGCAGTGGAGTGCAGTGGAGTGGAATGAAGAAGAAAGGAAGGGAGGGGAGTTGAGTGGAATGGAATGGAACGGAATGGAATGGAATGGAGTGGAATGGAATCGAGGTGAATGGGAAACAATGGAATTCATTGGACTGGAGAGGAGTGGAATACAGAAGAGTGGATTTGAATGAAATGTAATGGAATTCAATGGAATGGATTGGAGTGGAGTGGAGTTTAGTGGATTCTAGTGGAAAAGAATAGAATGGAATGGAATTCAAGGGAATGGAATGGAATGCATGGGAGAGCAGTGGAATGGAATGGAGAAGAAAGGAAGGGACTGGAGTGGAGTGGAATGGAAGGAAATGGGATGGAATGGAATGGAATGGAATGGACTGGAATGGAGGCGAATGGGAAGGAATGGAATGCAGTGAAGTGGAGAGGAGTAGAGTGGAGAAGAGTAGATTTGAATTCAATGGATTGGAATGCAATGGAGTGTAATTGATTGGAGTGGAGTGGTGTAGATTCTAGGGGAAAAGAATGGAAAGGAATGGAATGGAAAGGAATGGAATGGAACGGAATCGAATGGAAAGAAATTGACTGGAATGGAATGGAACAGAATGGAATGCAACGGAATGGAATGGAAAAAAGTGCAGTGGAGTGCAGTGAAGTGGATTGGAGAGGAAAGGAAAGCAGTGGAGTGGAGTGGAAAGGAGTGGAATGGAATGGAGTGTAACGGAAAGGAATGGAATGGAATTCAGTGGAGTGGAGATGAATGGTAATAAATGGAACGCAGTGGAGTGGAGAGATGTGGAATGGGAAGTGTGGATTAGAATGGAATGGAATGGAATGGAACGGAATGGAAAGAAATGGAATGGAATGGAGGCGAATTGGAAGGAATGGAATGCAGTGGAATGGAGAGGAGTGGAGTGGAGAATAGTGCATTTGAATTGAGTGGAATGGAATGCTATGGTTGGAGTGGAGTGGAGTGGATGTTAGTGGAAAAAAATGCAATGGTATAGAATGGTATGGAATGAAATGGAAAGAAATGGCATGGAATGGAATGGAATAGAATGGAATGGAATGCAATCCAATGGAATCGAATGGAATGGAATGGAAAACAGTGCAGTGGAGTTCAGTGGAATGGAATGGAGAAGAAAGGAAGGTTATGGAGTGGTGTTGAATGGAGTGGAATGGAATGGAATGGAATGGAATGGAATGGAATGGACAGGAGTGGACTGCAGTGGAGGCGAAGGGGACAGAATGGAATGGAATGGAGTGGAGAAGAGTGCAGTGAAGAAGAGTGTATTTGTATTGAATGGAATGGAATGGAATGGATTAGTGTGGAATGGAGAGGATTCTAGTGGAAAAGAAGGGAAATGAATGCAATGGAATGGATTGGAATGGAATGGAAAGGAATGGTGTAGAATGGAGTAGAGTGGAATGGAATGGAATGGAGAAAAGTCCAGTGGAGTATAGTAGAGGGGAATGGAGAAAAAGGAAAGGAGTGGACGGAGTTAAACGTAGTGGATTGGAACGAAATGGAATGGGAAGGACTGAAATGGAGGCGAAAGGGAAGGAATGGTATGCAGTGCAGTGGAGAGGAGTGGAGTGCAGAAGAGTGGATTTGAATTGAATGGAATGGATTGGAATGGATTGGAGTGCAGTGGACTCTTGTGGAAAAGAATGGAATGGAATGGAATGGAATTGCATGGAATGGAATGGAATGGAATGGAATTGCATGGAATGGAATGGAATGGAATGGAATTGCATGGAATGGAATGGAATGGAATGGAATGGAATGGAATGGAATGGAATGGAATTGCATGGAATGGAATGGAATGGAATGGATGGAAACGCAATTGAACGTAATGGAATAGAATGGAATGGAGTGGAATGGAATGGAGGCGAATGGGAAGGAATGGAATGCAGTGGAGTGGAGAGGAGTGGAGTGGAGAAGGGTTGATTTGAGCTCATTGGAATGCAATGTAATGCAATGGAACAGAACGTAATAGAATGGAATGCAGGGGATTAGAGGGAGTTGTGTGGAAGGGAATTTAATGAAATGGAATGGAATGGAAAGCAATGGAAAGGAATGGAATGGAATGAAAAAGAATGGAATGGAATGAAGTGGAATGCAATGGAATGGAATGGAATGGAAAAAACTGCAGTGGAGTGCAGTGGAGTGGAATGGAGAAGAAAGGAAGGGAGTGTAGTGTAGTGAAATGGAGTGGAATGGAATGCAATGGAATGGAATGGCATGGAAAAAACTACAG
Source organism: Nomascus leucogenys (assembly GCF_006542625.1). Classification (NCBI taxonomy): domain Eukaryota; kingdom Metazoa; phylum Chordata; class Mammalia; order Primates; family Hylobatidae; genus Nomascus; species Nomascus leucogenys. The sequence continues at coordinate 101,161 of NW_022096634.1, read as the reverse complement.
TGGTGTGCAGTGGAGTGGAATGGGGAAGAAAGGAAGGGAGTGGAGTGTAGTGAAGTGGAGTGGAATGGAATGCAATGGAATGGAATGGCATGGAAAACAACGGATAGGAATGGAATGAAGTCGAATTGGAAGGAATGGAATGCAGTGGAGTGGAGAGGAGTGGAGTGGAAAAGAGTGGATTTGAATTGAATTGAATGAAGGGGAATTGATTAGTGTGGAGTGGAGTGGATTCTAGTGGAAAAGAATGCAATGCAATGGATTGGTATGGAATGCAATGGAATGGAATGGAAAGACATGGAATGGAAAGGAATTGAATGGATTGGAATGGAATGGAATGGAATGGAATGGAATGGAATGGAAAGAAATGGAATGGAATGGAAAGGAAGGCTGTGGAATGGAATGGCATGCAATGGAATGGAACAGAATGGTAAAAAGTGCAGTGGAGAACAGTGGAGTGGAATGGAGGAGAAAGGAAGGGAGGGGAGTGGAATAGAATGGAATGGAAAGGAATGGAATGGAATGGAGTGGAACGCAATGGAAAGGAATGGAGTGGACTGAAATGGAGGCGAATGGGGAGGAATGAAATGCAGTGTACTGTAGAGGGGTGGAGTGAAGAGGAGTGGATTTGAATAGAACGGAATAGAATTGAATGGACAGGAGTGGAATCGAGTGCATTCTAGTGGAAAGAAGGAATGGAATGGTTTGGAAAGGAATGGAATGGAACGGAATGGAATACAATGGAATTTAATGGAATGGAAAAAAGTACAGTGGAGTATAGCGGAGTGTAATGGATAAGAAAGGAAGGGAGAGGAATGGAGTGGCATGGAATTGAATGGAATAGAATGGAATGGATTGGAATGGAGTGGACTGGAATGGAGGCCATTTGGATGGAATGGAATGCAGTGGAGTGGAGTGGAGTGGAATGGAGAAGAATGAATTTGAATGGAAAGGAATGGAATGGATTGGAGTGGAGTGGACGGGATTCTAGTGGAATGAAGGAAATGGAATGGAATGGAAAGGAATTAAATTGAATGGAATGGAATGGAAAAAAGTGCAGTGGAGGGTAGTGGAGTGGAATGGAGAAGAAAGGAGGGGAGTGGAGTGGAGTGGAATGTAGTGGAATATAATGGAATGGAATGGAATGGAATGGATTGGATTGGAATGGAGTAGACTGGAATGGAGGTGATTTGGATGGAATGGAATGCAGTGGAGTGGAGTGGAGTGCAGTGGAGTGGAATGGAGAAGAATGAATTTGAATGGAAAGGAACGGAATGGATTGGAGTGGAGTGGATGGGATTCTAGTGGAATGAAGGAAATGGAATGGAATGGAAAGGAATGAAATTGAATGGAATGGAATGGAAAAAAGTGCAGTGGAGGGTAGTGGAGTGGAATGGAGAAGAAAGGAGGGGAGTGGAGTGGAGTGGAATGGAGTGGAATATAATGAATGGAATGGAATGGAATGGAATGGAATGGAATGGAGTGGACTGGAACAGAAGGGAATGGGAAGGAATGGAATGCAGTGGAGTGGAGTGGAGTGGAGTGGAGAAGGGTGGATTTGTATGGAGTCGGAAGGAATGGAATGGAATGGATTGGAGAAGAGTGGAGTGGATTTTAAGGGAAAACAATGGAATGGAATGGAAAGGAATCAAATGGAATGGAATGGAAAGAAATGGAAGGCAGTGGATTAAAGAGGAGTGGAGTGGAGAAGAGTGGATTTGAATACAATGGAATTAAATGGAATGGAGTGGAGTGGAGAGGATTCTATTTGAAAAGAATGGAATTGAATGGAATGGAATGCAAAGGAATGGAATGGAAAAAGTGAAGTGGATTGAATAGGAGAGGAATGGAGAAGAAATCAAGGGAGAGGAGTGGAGTAGAATGGAGTGTAATGGAATGGAAGGGAATGAAATGGAGGAGCATGAAACGGAGGCGAATGGGAAGCAATGGAATGCAGTGGAGTAGAGAGGAGTGGAGTGGAGAAGAGTGGTTTTTTGTTGAATGGAATGGAATGCAGTGGAATGGAGTGGAGTGGATTGTAGTTGAAAAGAATGGAATGGAATGTATTGCAATGGGATGGAATATAATGCAATGGAATGGATTATAATGGAGTGGAATGGAATGGAAGGGAAAGGAGTGTAATGGAATGGACTACAATGGAAGAGAATGAAAAGGAATGGCATGGAATGGAATGGAGTGGAGTGCAGTGTATTTGTCATTAATGGAATAGAAAGAAGTAAAGTGCAGTGGAGAGGAACGGGAAGGAATGGAATGGAGTGGAGTGGAGTGGAGTGCAGTGGACTGGAATGGAGGGGAGTTGAGTGGATCCCTGTGGAATGGAATTGAATGGAATACAATAGAATCGAATGGAATGCAGTGGATTGGAGTGGAGTTGCGTGGAGGGGAATGGAATGGAATTGAATGGAATGGAATGGGATGGAATGGAATGCAATTGAGTGTACTGGAGTGGAGACGAATGGGAAGGAATGGAATGCAGTTTAGGGGAGACGAGTGGAGTGGAGAAGTGTGGATTTGAATGGAATGGAATGGAATGGAACATAAAGGAACGGATGGGAATGCAATGGAAAGGAAAGGAATGGAAAGGAATGGAGTGCACTGGAATGGAGGCGAATGGAAAAGAATGGAATACAGTAGAGTGGAGAAGAGGGGAATTGAATTGAAAGGAATTTAATGCAATGGAATGGAATGGAATGGAGTGCAGTGGATTGGAGGGGAGTGGATTGGAGTAGAATGGAATGGAATGGAAAGTAATGGAATTGAATGGAATACAACAGAATGGAATGAAATGCAGTGGATTGGAGTGGAGTTGCGTGGATGAGAACAAAATGGTAAGGAATGGAATGGAATGGAGTGACCTGGAATTGAGGCGAATGTAAAGGAATGGTATGCAGCGGATTGGAGAGGAGTGGAGTGGAGAAGAGTGGATTTGTATTGAATGGAATGCAATGGAATGGAATGCAGTGGATTGCAATGGAGTGAACTGGAGTAGAAGGGAATGGAATGGAAAGGAATGGAAAACAAGGGAAAGGAATGAAAAGGAATGGAACGGAATGGAATGGAGTAGAGTGTAGTGCAGTGTATTGCAATTGAATGGAATGGAGAGGAATGTAGTGGAGTGGAATGGAATGGGAAGGAATGGAATGGAGTGGAGTGGAGTGCTGTGCAATGGGAAGGAATAGAATGGAGTGGAGTGGAGTGGAGTGGAATGAAGGGGAATAAATTGGATTCAGGTGGAATGGAATGGAAAGGAATAGAATGGCATGGAATGGAATGCAGTGGATTGGATTGGAGTTTCATGGAGGGAAAGGAATGGAATGGAATGATATGGAACAGAACGGAACAGAAAGGAACAGAACAGAAGGGAAGGTACTGGAATGCAATGGAATGGAATGGAATAAAAATATGATCAGTGGAGATCAGTGGACTGGAATGGAGAAGAAAGGAAGGGAGTGGAGTGGATTGGAATGGATTGCAATGGAATGGAAAGAAATAGAATGGAGTGGACAGGAATGGAGTCGAACTGGAAAGAATGGAATGCAGTGGAGTGGAGAGGAGTGGAGTGCAGAAGAGTGGATTTGAATTGCATGGAATGGAATGAAATGGATTGGAGTGGAGTGAAGTGGATTCTAGTGGAAAAGATTGGAAGGGAATGGAACGGAATGGAAAGGAAAGGAATGGAAAACAGTGAAGTGGACTGCAGTAGAGTGGAATGGAGAAGAAAGAAAGGAAGTGGAGTGGAATAGAATGGAGTGGAATAGAATGGAATGTAATGGAAAGGAGTGGAATGGAATTGAATGCAGTGGAATGGAATAGAAAGGAATGGAATGGAATGGAATGGAATAGAATGGAATGGAATGGAATGGAATGGAGGTGAATGGGAAGGAATGGAATGCAGTGGAGTGGAGAGGAGTGGAGTGGAGAATAGCGGATTTGAATTGAATGGAATGGAAAAGAATGGATTGGAGTGGAGTAGAGTGGATTCCACAGGCAAAGAATGGAATAGAATGGAATGGAATGGAATGGAATGAAATGAATGGAATGGAACAGAATGGAACGGAATGGAATGGAATGGAACGGAATGGAATGGAATGGAAAAAATTGCAGTGGAGTGTAGTGGAGTGGAATGGAGAAGAATGGAAAGAAGTAGAGTGGAGTGGAATGGAGCGCAACGGAATGGAATGGAATGGAGTGGAGTGGAATGCAGGCGAATGGGAAGGACTGAAATGCAGTGGACTGGAGAAGAGTGGATTTGAATTCAATGGAATATAAAGAATGGAACGGATAGGAAAAGAATGGAATGCAGTGGATTCGAGTGGAGTACATTGGAGTAGATTGGAATCAAAGGGAAATCAATGGAATTGAATGGAATACAACGGAATGGAATGGAATGCAGTGGATTGGAATGGAGTTGCATGGAGGAGAAGTGAATGGAATGGAATGGAATGGAATGGAATGGAATGGAATGGAATCGAACGGTGAAATAAAATGTGAGCTGACATTGTGCCACTGCAATCCAGCCAGGGTGACAGATTGAGAAATTGATGAAAGAAAGGAATAGAATAGAATAGTGTGGAGTGTAATGGAATGGAATGGAATGGAATTGTATGGAGTGCAAAGGAATGGAATGGAATGGAACTGAGTGCAATGGAATGGAATGGAACGCAATGGAATAAAATGGAATGGAATGGAGCGGAATGGAAAGGAATGGAATGGAATGGAATGGAATGGGATGAAACGGTGAAATAAAATGTGAGCTTACATTATGCCACTGCAATCCAGCAAGGGTGACAGATTGAGAACTTATTGAAAGAAAGGAATAGATTAGAATAATGTGGAATGCAAAGGAATGCAATGGAATGCAATGGAAAGGAATGGAATGGAATGGAACAGTGAAATAAAGTGTGAGCTGACATTATGCGACTGCAATCCAGCCAGGATGACAGATTGAGAACTTGCTGAAAAAAAGGAATAATATAGAATAGTGTGGAATGGATTGTTTGGAATGGAATGGAGTGCAATGGAAAGGAATGGAACGGAATGGAATGGAATGGAATGGAACGGAATGGAATGGAATGGAACAGAATGGAATGGAACGGAATGGAATGGAATGGAACAGAATGGAATGGAACGGTATGGAACGGAGAAATAAAATGTGAGCTGACATTGTACCACTGCAATCCTGCCTGGGTGACAGATTGAGAAGTTGTTGAAAGAAAGGAATAGACTAGGGTAGTTTGGTATGGAATGGAATGGAATGGAATGGAATGCAGTGCAATGGAATGGAATGGAACGGAATGGAAAGAAATGGAACGGAATGGAATGGAATGGAATGGAATGGATAGGAATGGAATGGAATGGAACAGTGACATAAAATGTGAGCTCACTTTGTGCCACAAAAATCCAATCAGGGTGACAGAATGAGAACTTTTTAAAAGTAAGGAATAGAAAAGAATAGTGTGGAATGGAATGGAATGGAATGGAGTGGAGAGCCATGGAACTGAATAGAAAGCAACGGAATGGAACGGAATGCAAAAACATGGAATGGAATGGACTGGAATGGAATGGAATGGAATTTAATGGAATGGAATAGAATGGAACTGAATGGGATGGGATGGGATGGAATTGAATAGAATGGAACAGAGTGTAATTGAACAGAATGGAATGGAATGGAATGGAACGGTGAAATAAAATTTGAGCTGACATGTGCCACTACAATCCACTCAGGGTGACAAATTGAGAACTTTTTGAAAGAAAGGAATAGAATAGAATAGTGTGGAATGGAACGGAATGGAATGGAATGGAATGGAACAGAATGGAATCGAGTGCAATGGAACCGCATGGTACGGAATGGAATGAAATGGAATAGAATGCAATGTAATGTAATGTAATGTAATGTAATGTAATGTAATGGAATGGAATGGAATGGAATGGAATGGATTAGAACAGTGACATATAATTTGAGCTGACATTGTGCCACTGCTATCCAGCCATGGTGACAGATTGAGAACATGTTGAAAGAAAGGAAAAGAATAGAATAGTGTGGAATGGAACGGTAAGGAAAGGAATGGAATGGAATGGAATGGAATGGAATGGAACAGAATGGAATAGCATGGAATGGAATGGAGTGCAATGGAATGGAAAGGAATGGAAAGGAATGACATGGAATGGAATGGATTGGAGTGCAATGGAATGGAAAGGAATGGAAGGAAACGGAATGGAATGGAACGGAATGGAACGCAACAAAAAGGAATGGAATCGAATGGAATGGATTGGAATGGAATGGAGTGCAGTGGAATGGAGTGCAGTGGAACGGAATGGAACAAAATGGAATGAAATGGAATTGAATGGAATGGAGTGGAATGGAATGAAATGGAATGGAATAGAATGGAATACAGTGCAATGGAACGGAATGGAATGGAATGAAATGGAATTGAATGGAGAGGAATGGAGTTGAATGGTGAAATGAAATGTGAGCTGACATTGTGCAACTGCAATCCAGCCAGGTTGACAGATTGAGAATTTGTTGAAAGAAATTAATAGAATAGAATACGGTGGAATGGAATGGAATGGAATGGAATGGAATGCAATGGAATGGAATGGAATGCAATGCAATGCAATGCAATGCAATGGAATGGAAGGGAGTGCAATGGAAGGGAATACAAAGGAATGGAATGACATGGAATGGAATGGAATGGAATGGAATGGAATGGAATGGAATGGAACGGAACGGAACGGAACGGAATGAAGTGGAATGGTATGGTGAAATAAAATGTGATCTGACATTGTGTCACTGCAATCCAGCCAGGGTGACAGATTGAGAACCTGTTGAAAGAAATGAATTGAATAGAATAGTGTAGAATGGAATGGAATAGAATGAAACGGAATGGAATGGAATGGAATGGGGAAATAAAATGTGAGCTGACATTGTGTCACTGCAATCCAGCCAGGGTGACAGATTGAGAACTTGTTGAAAGAAAAGAATGGAATAGAATTGTGTGGAATGGAGTGCAATGGAAATTAATGGAACGGAATGAAATGGAAGGGAATGGAGTGAAATGGAATGGAATGGAATGGAATGGAATGGAATGGAATGGTGATATAAAATCTGAGCTGACATTGTGACACTGCAATCCATCCAGGGTGACAGATTGAGAAATTGTTGAAAGAAAGGAATAGAGTAGAATAGTGTGGAATGGAGTGGAATGGTATTGAATGGAATGGAATGGAATGGACTGGAGTGGTGTGGAATGGAATGCAATAGAATGGAATAGAATGGAAAGATATGGAATGGAATGGAATGGAATGGAATGGAATGGAATATAACAGTGAAATAAAATGTCAGCTGATATTGTGCCACTGCAATCCAGCCAGGAAAACAGATTGAGAACTTGTTAAAAGAGAGAAATAGAATAGAAAAGTGTGGAATTGAATGGAATAGAATGGAATGGAATGGAGTGGAGTGCAATGGATAGAATAGTGCAATGAACACAATAGAATAGTGTGGAATGGAATGGAAAGGAATGGAGGGCAATTGAATGGAATGGAAAGGAATGGAGGGCAATTGAACGGAATGGAATGGAATGGAATGAAATGGAATGGAATGGAATGGAATGGAATGGAATGGAATGGAATGGAAGGGAGTGTAATAGAACGGAATTGAAAGGAATGGAACAAAATGGAACGAAATGGAATGGAACGGAACAGAACAGAACGGAAATCAATGGAATAGAAAGGAATGGAATGGAATGGAATGGAATGGAATGGAATGGAATGGAATGGATGAAGAAATGGAATGGAATGGAATCGAATGGATGAATGAAATGGAGTGCAATGAAAGGAAGGAATGGAATGGAATGGAATGGAGTCGAAAGAAATGGAATGGAATGGAATCGAATGGGATGGAATGAAATGGAGTGCAATGGAAAGGAACGGAATGGAATGGAATAGAGTGGAATGGAATGGAATAGAATGGAACGGTTAAAAAAATGTGAGCTGACATTGTGCCACTGCAATCCAGGCTGGGTGAGAAATTGAGAACTTGTTGAACGAAAGGAATAGAATAGAATAGTGTGGAATGGAATGGAATGGATAGATTGGAATGGAATGGAATGGAGTGCGATGGAACGGAATGGAATGGAATGGAGTGCAATGGAATGGAATGGAATGGAATGGAATGGAATGGAGTGGAGTGGAATGCAGTGTATTGGAAATGAAAGGAATGGAGAGGAGTGAAGTGGAGTGGAATTGAATGGGAAAGAATGGAATGTAGTGCAGTGGAGTGGAGTGCAATGGAGGGGAGTAGAGTGGATTCAGTTGGAATGGAATGGAATGAAATGGAATGGAATGGAATGCAGTGGATTGGAGTGGAGTTGTGTGGAGGGGAATGGAGCAGAATGGAATGGAATGGAATGGAATGGAATGGGATTGAATGGAATGAAAAAAACTGCAGTGGAGTGCAGTGGAGTGCAATGGAGAAAAATGGAAGGGAGTGGAGTGGATTGTAATGGAGTGGAATGGAATCGAAGGGAATGAATGAATTGGATAGGAATGGAGGCGAATGGGAAGGAATGGAATCCAGTGGACTGGAGAGGAGTGGAGTGGAAAAGAGTGAATTTGAATTGAATGTAATGGAATGAATGGATTGCAGAGGACTGGAGTGGAGTCTAGTGGGAAATAATGGAATGGAAAGAATGGAATGGAATGGAATGGAATGGAATGGAATATAATGGAATGGAATGGAATGGAATGGAATGGAATATAATGGAATGGAATGGAATATAATGGAATGGAATGGAATATAATGGAATGGAATGGAATGGAATGGAATGGAATGGAATATAATGGAATGGAATGGAATGGAATGGAATGGAATGGAATGGAATGGAATATAATGGAATGGAATGGAATATAATGGAATGGAATGGAATGGAATGGAATGGAATGGAATATAATGGAATGGAATGGAAAGGACAAAAGTGCAGTGGTGTGTAGTAGAATAAAATGGAGAAGAAAGGAAGGGAGTGGAGTGGAATTGAATGAAGCAGAATGGAATGGAATGGAAGCAAATGTGAAGGAATGGAATGCAGTGGAGTTGAGAGGAGTGGAATGGAGAAGTGTGAATTTGAATAGAATGTAATGGTATGGAATGGACTGCAGTGGAGTGCAGTGGATTCTAGTGTAAAAGAATGGAATGGAATGGAATGGAATGGAATGGAACGGAATGGAATGCAATGGAATAGAATTGAATGGAATGCAATGCAATGGAATGCAGTAGAAAAAATACAGTATAGTGCAGTGGAGTGGAATGCAGAAGAAAAGAAGGGATTGGAGAGGAGTGGAATAGAGAGGAATGGAAAAGAATGGAATGGAATCGAATGGACTGTATATAAATGGAGATGAATCGGAAGGAATGGATGCTGTGGATTGGAGAAAAGTTGAATGGAGAAGAGTGGACTTGAATTTAATTAAATAGAATGGAATGGAATGGAGCGGAGTGGAGTGCAGTGTATTGGAAATGAAAGGAATGGAGAGGAATGAAGTGGAGTGGAGTGGAATGGGAAGGAATGGAATGTAGTGCAGTGGAGTGGAGTTCAATGGAGGGGAGTAGAGTGGATTCAGGTGGAATGGAATGGAATGGAATGGAATGCAGTGGATTTGAGTGGAGATGCGAGGAGGGGAATGGAATGGAATGGATTAGAATGGATTGGAGTGGAAAGGAATGCAATGGAAAGGAATGGAATGGAATGCAATTCAATGCAATGAAGTGGAAAGTAATAGTAGAAAGTGCAGTGGAGCGCAGTTGAGTAGAATGGAGAAGAAAGGAAGGCAGTGGAATGCAGTTGTAGGGAATGGAATGGAATGGAATGGAACTGAATGGAACGGTGAAATAAAATGTGAGCTGACATTGTGCCACGGCATTCCAGCCAGGGTGACAGATTGAGAACTTGTTGAAAGAAAGGAATTGAATAGAATAGTATGGAGTGGAATGGACTGGAATGGAATGTAACGGAATGGAATGGAATGAAATGGAATGGAATGGAGTGCAATGGATCGGAATGGAATGACATGGATTGGAATTGAATGGAATGCAATGCAAATGAATGGGATGGATTGGAACGGAGTGGTGAAATAAAATGTGAGCTGACAATGTGCCACTGCAATACAGCCAGGGTGATAGATTGAGAAATTGTTAAAAGAAAGGAAGAGAAGGGAATAGCATGCAATGGAACGGAATGGAATGGAGTGCAATGGAACGGAATTGAATGGAATGGAATGGAGTGCAATGGAACGGAATTGAATGGAATGGAATGAAATGGAATGGAATGGAATGGAGTTCAATGGAATGGAATAGAATGGAATGGAAAGAAATGGAATGGAAAGGACTGAAATGGAAAGGAATGGAATGTAATAGAATGGAATGGAATGGAATGGAATGGAATGGTGAAATAAAATGTGACCTGACATTGTGCCACTGCAATCCAGCCAGGGTGAATGATTGAGAACCGGTTTAAAGAAAGGAATAGAATAGAATAGTGTGGAATGAAATGGAATGGAATGGAGTGCAATGGAATGGAATCGAACCGAATGGAATGAAATGGAATGGAATGGAATGGAATGGAATGGAATGGAATGGAATGGAATGGAATGGAACGGTGAAATAACATGAGAGCTGACGTTGTGCAACTGCAATCCATCCAGGGTGACAGATTGAGAACTTGTTGAAAGAAAGGAACAGAATAGTATAGTGTGGAGTGGAATGGAATTGAAAGAAGTGAATGGAATGGAATGGAACGGAATGGAATGGAATGGAATGTAAAAGAGTGGAGTGCAATGGAATGGAATGGAACAGAATGGAATGAAATGCAATGGAATGGAATGGATTGGAATGGAATTGAATGGAATGGAACGGTGAAGTAAAACGAGAGCTGACATTGTGCCACTGCAATTCAGCCAGGATGACAGACTGAGAACTTTTCGAAAGAAAGGAATAGAATAGAATAGTGTGAAATGGAATGGAATGGAATGGAACCGAGTGCAGTGGAACGGAATGGACATGAACAGAAAGAAATGGAATTGAATGGAATGGAATGGAACGGAATGGAATGGAACGGTGAAATAAAATGAGATCTGATGTTGTGCCATTACAATCCAGCCAGAGTGACAGATTAATTCTTGAAAGAAAGGAAAAGAATAGAATTTTCTGGAATGGAATGGAATGGAATGGAATGGAAATGAACGGAGTGCAATGTAATGGAATGGAACGGAATGAAATGAAATGGAATGGAATTTAATGGAGTGGAATGGAATGGAATGGAATGGAATGGAATGGAATGGAATGGAATGGAATGGAATGGAATGGTGAAATAAAATGTGAGCTGACCTTGTGCCACTGCAATCCAGAAAGGGGGACAGATTGAGAACTTGTTGAAAGAAAGGAATATAATAGAATACTCTGGAATGGAATGGAGTGGAATGGAATGGAATGGAATGGAATGGAATGGAATGGAATGGAATGAAGTGCAATGGAACAGAATGGAAATGAGCGGAAAGAAATGCAACAGAATGGAATGGAATGGAATGGAATGGAGTGGAATAGAGCGGTGTAATAAAAGGTGAGCTGACATCCTGCCACTGCAATCCAGCCAGTTTGACAGATTGAGAACCTGTTGAAGGAAAGGAATAGAATAGAATAGTGTAGAAAGGAATGGAATGGAATGGAAAGGAAAGGAATGGAAAGGAATGGAATGGAATGGAATGGAATGGAATGGAATGGAATGGAATGGAGAGGAACGGTGAAATTAAATGTGAGCTAACATTGTGCCAGGGAAATCCAGCCAGAATGAAAGATTGACAACCTCTTTAAAGAAAGGAATAGAACAGAATAGTGAGGAATGGAATGGAAAGGAAAGGAATGGAATGGAGGGCAATGGAACGGAAGGGAATGGAATGGAAGGAAATGGAGTGGAAAAGACTGGAATGGAATGGAATGGAATGCAATGGAATGGAATGGAATCAAATGGAATGGAACAGTGAAATAAAATGGGAGCTTACATTGTGCCACTGCAATCCAGCAAGGGTGAGGGATTGAGAACTTGTTAAAAGAAAGGAATAGAATAGAGTAGTGTGGAATGGAATGGAATGGAATGCAATAGAATGGAATGGAATGAAACCGTGAAATAAAACATGAGCTGACATTGTGCCATGGCAATCCAGTCAGAGTGAAAGACTGAGATCCTGTTTAAAGAAAGGAATAGAATAGAATAGAGTGGAATGAAATGGAATGGAACGGAGCATAATGGAATGGAAAGGAGTGCAATGGAATGGAATGAAATGGATTGGAATGAAAATGAGTGGAATGGAATTGAATGTAATGGAATGCAATGGAATGGAACGGTGAAATAAAAGGTGAGCTGACATTGTGCCACTTCAATCCGGCCAGGGTGAGAGATTGAGAACTTTTTGAAAGAAAGGAATAGAACAGAATATTGTGGAATGTAATGGAATGGAATGGAATGGAATGGAATCGAACGGTGAAATAAAATGTGAGCTGACATTGTGCCACTGAAATCCAGCCAGGGTGACAGATTGAGAAATTGATGAAAGAAAGGAATAGAATAGAATAGGGTGCAGTGTAATGGAATGGAATGGAATGGAATTGTATGGAGTGCAAAGGAATGGAACGGAATGGAACTGAGTGCAATGGAACGGAATGGAATGCAATGGAATAAAATGGAATGGAAAGGAGCGGAATGGAATGGAATGGAATGGAATGGAATGGGATGAAACGGTGAAATAAAATGTGAGCTTACATTATGCCACTGCAATCCAGCAAGGGTGACAGATTGAGAACTTGTTGAAAGAAAGGAATAGATTAGAATAATGTGGAATGCAAAGGAATGCAATGGAAAGGAATGGAATGGAATGGAACAGTGAAATAAAATGTGAGCTGACATTATGCGACTACAATCCAGCCAGGATGACAGATTGAGAACTTGCTGAAAAAAAGGAATAAAATAGAATAGTGTGGAATGGATTGTTTGGAATGGAGTGGAATGGAGTGCAATGGAAAGGAATGCAATGGAATGGAATGGAATGGAATGGAATGGAATGGAATGGATTGGAGTGGACGGGAATGAAGGTGAATGGGAAGGAATGGAATGCAGAGGAGTGGAGAGGAGAGGAGTGGAGAAGAATGGATTTGAATGGAATGCAAGGGAATGGAATGTATTGGAGGGCAATGGAGTGGATTCCACTTTAAAATAATGGAATGGAATGGAATGGAATGGAATGGAATGGAATGGAATGGAAAAAAGTGCAGTGGAGTGCAATGCAGTGGAATGGAGAAGAAAGGAAGGGAGTGGAGTTGAGTGGAATGGAGTGGAAAGCAATGTTATAAAATGGAATGGAATGCAATGGAATGGAGTTGAATGGAGTGGATTGGAATGGAGGTGAAGGGAAAGGAACAGAATGCAGTGGTGTGCAGAGAGTAGAGGGCAGAAGAGTGGATTTGAATTGAATGGAATGGAAAATAATGAACTGGAGTGGAGTGGAGTGGATCAAGTGGGAAAGAATGGAATGGAAAAGAATGGAATGGAATGGAATGGAATAGAATGGAATGGAATGGAGTGGAAGGGAACGGAATGGAATGGAATGGAGTGAAATAATGGAATGGAATGGAATGGAATGGAATGGAATGGAATGGAATGGAATGGTGAAATATAATGTGAGCTGACATTGTGCCACTGCAATCCAGCCAGGGTGACAGATTGAAAACTTGTTCAAACAAAGTAATGGAATAGAATAGTGTGGAATTGAATGGAGTGGAATGGAATGGAATGGATTAGAATGAAATGGAATGGAGTGCAATGGAACTCAATGGAAAAGAATGGAATGAAATGGAATGGAAAGGAATGGAATGGAATGGAACGGAATGGAATGGAATGGAATGCAATGGAATGGAATGCAGTGGAATGGAGTGCAATGGAACGGAAAGGAGCGGAATGGAATGAAATGGAATGCAATGGAATTCAATGGAATGGAATGGATTGGAATGGAATGGAACGGTGAAATAAAATGTGAACTGACATTGTGCCACTGCAATCCAGCCAGGGTGACAGATTGAGAACTTGTTGAAAGAAAGGAATAGAATAGAATAGTGAGATTTGCATGGAATAGAATCGAATAGATTCGAATGGAATGGAATGGAATGCATTGGAATGGAAATGGAATAGAATGGAATGGAATGGAATGGAATGGAATGGAATGGAATGGAGTGCAATGGAATGGAATAGAACGGAATGGAATGGAATGTAATGGAATGGAATGGAGTGCAATGGAACGGAATAGAATGGAATGGAATTAAATGGAATGGAATGGAATGGAATGGAATGGTGAAAAAAATGTGAGCTGATATTGTGACACTGCAATCCAGCCAGGGTGACAGATGGAGAACTTGTTGAAAGAAAGTAATAGAATAGAATAGTGTGGAATGGAATGGAATGGAATGGAATGAAATGGAATGGAATGGAATGCAATGCAATGCAATGGAATGGAATGCAGTGGTTTGGAGTGGAGTTGCATGGAGGGGAATGGAATGGCATGAAATGGGATGGAATGGAATGGAATGGAATGGAATGGAATGCATTGGAATGAAGCGGAATGCAATGAATGGAATGGAATGGAATGAAATGGAGTGAAATGGAATGCAGTCAATTGCACTGGAGTTGCGTGGAGGGGAATGGAATGGAATGCAATGGGATGGAATGGAATGGAAAGGAATGGAATGAGACTGAATGGAATGAATGGAATGGAATGGAATGCAATAAACTGCTCTGCACTGCAGTGGAGTGGATAGTAAAAGAAAGGAAGTGAGTGGAGTGGAGTGGAATGTAGTGATATGGAACGGAATGGAAGAGAATGGACTGGAATGGAATGGAATGGTATGTAATGGAGTGTTGTGGAGTGGAGTGGAATGGAATGGGATTGAATGGGATGGAGTGGAGTGGAATGGTGTGGAGTGGATTGGATTGAAATGGAATGGAATAGAATGGAATGGAATGGTTAAATGAAATGTGAGCTGAGATTGTGCCACTGCACTCCAGCCTGGGCGACAGAGTGATATCCTGTCGCAAGAAAGGAGCGGAATGGAACGGAGTGGAATGAAATGGTATGGAATGGTATGGAATGGAATGGAGTGGACTGGAGTGGAATGGAGTGGAGTGGAGTGGAATGGAGTCGAATGGAATGAGATTGAATGCAATGGATTGGAGTGAAGTGGAGTGGATTGGAGTGGAGTGGAATGCAACGGGATAGAATGGTATGGAATGGAGTTGAATGGAGTGAAACGGAATGGAATGGAGTGGAGTGGAGTGGAATGGAATGGAATGGAATGGAATGGCATGGCATGGCATGGCATGGCATGGCAGCCAATGGAATGGAATGGAATGGAATAGAAAGCAATGTAATGGAATGGTGAGAGGAAATATGAGCTGAGATTGTGCCACTGCACTCCATCCTGGGTGACAGAGTGAGATCCTGTCAAAAGAAAGGAATGGAGTGGATTGGAGTAGAATGGAATATAATGGAATGGAACAGAGTGGCGTGGAATGGAGTGAAGAGGAGTGGAAAGGAGTGTAATGGAGTGGAGTGGAATGCAATGGAATGGAATGGAATGGAGTGGAGTGGAGTGGAGTGGTTGGAGTGGAGTGGAATCGAATGGAATGGTGAAATTAAATGTGAGCTGAGGTTGGGCCAGTGCACTCCAGCCTGGGTGACAGAGTGAGATCCTGTTGAAAGAAAGGAAGGGAAAGGAATGGAGTGGAATGGAATGGAATGGAATGGAGTGGAGTGGAGTGGAGTGGAGTGGAGTGGAGTGGAGTGGAGTGGAATCGAGTGGAATCGAATGTCATAGAGTGGAGTGAAGTGGAGTGGAGTGGAATAGAGTGGAATGGAATGGGATGGAATGAAACGGAGAGGAATAGAGTGGAGTGGAGTGGAATGGAGTGGAATGTTATGAAATGGAATGGAGTGGAGTGGAGTTTAGTGGAGTGTTGTGTGGAATGGAATGGAACGGTATGGAATGGAATGGAATGGAATGGAATGGAATGGAATGGAATGGAATGGAATGGAATAGAATAGAATGGAATGGAATGGTGAAATGAAATGTGAGCTGAGCTTGTGCCACTGCACTCTAGCCTTTGTGACAGGGTCAGATCCTGTTGAAAGAAAGGAATGGAATGGAGAGGAATGTAATGGAATGGAACCTAGTGGAGTGGAGTGGATTGGAGTGGAGTGGAGTGTAGTGGAATGGAATGGGATGGAATAGAATGGAATGGAGTGGAGTGGAGTAGAACGCCAGCACCCACAACATTGATGTAAATGTTTATATTCTTTATATAGATTATATAGAAAGACATAAATATATATCTGTATATATATATATCCATCCACTGGTTTAAAAGATGAGAAAAGGTGACCAAAAACTGTCATCCTTATTTTGGACTCAGAGTGACAAACATGGATATTTTTCATGACAACATCTACAGAGTTGACACTCTCTGGAGTTGGGTTGAAATTCATACTACCCATTAATTCCAGGAAAGTTGAAACGAGAAACTATTTTACATAACCTTGAGTCAGGAATGCCCAAGAAACCAAAACACAAATTCTCTGTGGAAGGTGCACCCTCAACATAAACCTTGACAGATTCTTGCACGTGAAGTCCAAACAGTTAAATGTGAGATTAATCCAAAATATTTTTAAAAAAGCAAAGTGCAAGAGTTAACAGAAACAACCAACAGCAGAAAAAACCACCAAGGACTTTCAAGTGTAAAAATATTGGATGCAAAGTATAAAATAAGTATTTTTAAATTAATCAAGAAAGAATTTGAAATTATGAAGTAGAAACAAAATGCTATATCAAAGAAAACAGGCTATTTGAAAAAAGAACCAAAAAGAACCTCTCAAACCGAAAATGTAATCACTCAAATTAAAAATTCAGTAGGTAAGATAAAGAAAAGATTAATGTAGCTAAGAAAATAATGACTTATAGAGAAACTACTAGAATGAAGCTCAGAGACATAATGGAGATAATGAAATGTGAAATATGAAGGAAGGTTGAGGGACATAAAGATCAGCCCTCAAAGACACAATAGGTTCTGAAGAGTGGCCAGAAGGTGAGGATTGGCCGGGCGTGGTGGCTCGTAACTGTTGTTCCTGCATTTTGGGAGGCCAAGGCAGGCGGATCGCTTGAGCCCAGAAGTTCAAGACCGGCCCAGGCAACATAGCAAAACCCCATCTCTATAAAATTAAAAAATAAAAATTAAAAAAATAGGAGGTGAAGATAGAGAAATAAGAGAAACCAAACATTTCTAAGCAGATTAGATGAAAGAAACCCACATCTGGGCACAAACTTCAACTTCAGGCCACCAAAATTTAAAAAAAGAAAAAAGACCTTAAAAATAGCCAGAGTGAAAAGTTTACCTTCAATGAAATAACTGTTATATGAGAAACAACTTTTTCCAACAGTATCACTGGATCCAAAACAAAGC
This sequence comes from Nomascus leucogenys, assembly GCF_006542625.1. Classification (NCBI taxonomy): domain Eukaryota; kingdom Metazoa; phylum Chordata; class Mammalia; order Primates; family Hylobatidae; genus Nomascus; species Nomascus leucogenys. The sequence goes on along the minus strand of NW_022096634.1, from coordinate 83,594 downwards.
ACTAGCCTAAAATTCTGACAGAAGATAGCATTCATCTCAAGATGTTTGCTCAGCAAACTATTGTGTCATAATTAGGACAAAATAAATGCATTTTGGCAAACAGAATCTATGTTTAATATAATCAGACTCTTGCTAAAAGAATTGCTAAAGGAAGGCCAGGTGCAGTGGCTCACACCCGTAATCCCAGCACTTTTGGAGGCCGAGATGGATGGATCACGAGGTCAGGAGATTGAGACCATCTAGGCTAACACGGTGAAACCCCATCTCTACTAAAAATACAGAAATTTAACCGGCTCGGTAGCGGGCACCTGTAGTCCCAGCTACTCAGGAGGCTGAGGCAGGAGAATGGCGTGAACCCAGGAGGCGGAGCTTGCAGTGAGCAGAGATTGTGACACTGCACTCCAGCCTAGGGGACAGAGCGAGACTCCCATCTCAAAAAAAGAAAAGGAATTGCTAATGGATATACTTCAGATAGAGTAAAATGATTCCATAGAAAGGGTCTGGGATGAAAAAAGGAATAATAAACAAAGAAATTGGTATAAATGAAATAATAAAAACACTGTAAATATGTGGAGGCAGAATCTAAATAATGCACAAAATACAGTGTAAATCAGGAGACAATTGACGAGAATTAAGATACAGCATTGCTAAGAAGGAGAACAGATTCATTTTGGATTTTGTTAAAAGCAACCACAGAATGATTAGAAAAAGGGTTTATGGCTTCCAAACTAGTAGAGAGGGTAAAAATAATTTTAAAATCAAAATTCAGTCAAAAACGGAGAGAAAGAAAGAAAGAAAGAGAGAGAAAGAGAAAGAAAGAAAGAGAGAAAGAAAGAAGAAAGAAAGAAAGAAAGAAAGAAAGAGAAAGAAAGAAAAAAGAATATAGAAAGAAAGAGAGGGAGGGAGGGAGGGATAGAGGGAGGAGAGAAAGAAAGAGGGAAAGAGAAAGAAAAAAGGAAAGAAAAGGACAACATAGTAACAGGAGGAAAATGTAAAGCACAAAACTAGAGGATGACAATAAATCCAACTCTAAAAGAAATCCTACAAAAATATGTGGATCAAAATCATCAATTTAAAAACGAAATTTTAGACCTAGTCTTTAATTCAGTAGTAAATTATTTGTAAGTGACATATTTGAAAAACACAAGCTCCCTCTCTCCTCCAAAAAAAAAACTAGATTAGAAGATAAAAGGCAGGAAAGAGAATAAACCTTTGCTTATAACCTACTGTAATGTACCCTCTTGTAATCTAAATTATGTCTCAGAGTTAGATTTTATTTTTCCATATTACAGACGGGATTTGGGGTGCAGTGCTTAATGGCTATACCCAGAGTCACACTTGGTAGTAATTTGCATAGCAAAGATCTGAAAAGACTGGCTCTTGCTGACATCAACATACTGCCACATGAAATAAAGTGGCTTTCAGAGCAGGACAGAGGTACTGAGATAGTCTCTTGAAGACCAAGTAACAGGTAAAAAGGAAGCAGCTAATCTCTGCTGATTGTCCCTGCAACTGCTTCTCAATGTTTTTTGTTTTCATTTCTTTGGGGCAGTGAAGACACAGACCACTGAATTCAGAAATCTTTATATTGTGAACTACTTTGTTCATTCCCTACTAAATTCACCTGCTCGGTTTAATTTGAAAAGCTGCATATTTTATTGTTTTTGATCAATTGTTTCTATTCAAAATGTTTACTCTTTTTAATCAATTGTTTTTATTCAAAATGTTTTACATAAGGACTTCAACGTTTTTGTAAGAATGGGCTACCCGTGCAGGCATCTACCTGCTCACTGGTGGGAGAGTGAACATAAATATTGTCCAGGGAAATTGAGAAGAAGGCAGCTGACATGTTTCTGCAAAGAAGAAGCCATCTCTTTCTTTCCATCTCTCTCTCCCTAAGAAAGGCAGATCAGGCCTAAAGCCCTAGCAGGTTAGCCGTGTTTCTTCTAGAAGTCAGGCCTACGATGGAGTGGTAGAAGCCAAAGGCAAGAGGAAAGAACTGGAACAGAGCTGGGCGCAGTGTGGCTAAGTCCACAACGTAAAAAGCTGAGGTCACGTGATGTTTTTATTTCAATAGCTGACAGCCTGCATTTTAAATAAGGCTTAATTTTTTAGGTACAAATTGTTAACCTAATACATTTTAATCTTTTTAAGATGATGCACAGTTTGATCTTGTACATATAAAATTTTACTTTTTGCCTGTCTCTAACTCGCTAACTAGCGGTTCTTCACCCTCTCCATATGTGCATGTCCACACACCTGTCTTTGAGTAGATACACGGATAGAAACAATAAGATGTTTGACATGACGTTCACCTAATTTCATAATGAGAATTTCTAAGTAGTAGATTTTAGATGGTATCTGTTTTCACTTTCACTTTTTTTTTAAATTTTGAGATGGAGTCTCGCTCTGTCGCCCAGGCTGGAGTGCAGTGGTGTGATCTTGGCTCACTGCAAACTCCACTTCCCGGGTTCACGCCATTCTCCTGCCTCAGCCTCCTGAGTAGCTGGGACTACAGGCGCCCACCACCACACCTGGCTAATTTTTTGTATTTTTAGTAGAGACGGGGTTTCACTGTGTTAGCTGGGATGGTCTCAATCTCCTGACCTCATGGTCCACCCGCCTCGGCCTCCCAAAGTGCTGGAATTACAGGCATGAGCCACTGCACCCAAATGAGAATGCACCTTAATAAAATTTTTAAAAATAATTCATGCTTATTTTAGAACACTTATAAAATATTAAACAGTATAAAAAAGCAAAATAAGTATCACTGCTAATTTTATCACTGTGAACATTTTAGTGAGCTTTCATTACAATCAACTTGAATGTTCAATTTAGACTCCTACTTTTTTTACATAATGTGCTTTTTCTGTGTCATTAATTATTTGGAGACATGGAGAATGGAACTGTATTCCAGGAGTCCGGAGAGTGAGGAATGATGGTGATCTGGACTCTGGTTGTGGGAGTAGAAATGAAAGTAAATGAAGAAACTTGAGAAATATTTAGAGATAAGATTGACAGAACACAGTGATGGACCTGATATGTATTTTGAAATAACTTTACGTGTTTTATTTCCACATATGTAAAGGTCTCATAATTTTGTCATAAATCACGCACAAAGAACACAAGTGTAACAATATCTTCATTTGAGACACATGCAAATTTCTTACAAAGTCAGAGTTTAAAATTGTGAATTCATGTGCCAGCATATTTACTTAAAGGGTATAAAGAATCATGTTATGGGTATTATATTTTCTAATAATTTTACTCAACACTCTGAATGTGCATAGCCTACCCTAAAGATCAGATAGAAATGACAGGATCTGAAATGATACAGGAGAAAAAGTCTTGGCTCTTAACCAGAGACTTCTAAGGCATATTTCTGTCTTCACTACATAACAGTGACATAACAGTGAAGTCTATTAAAAATCCAAAACTGAAGCAAATTCACCTTTCTATACTGCTCCAATAATTGTTTTGAGGGTCTTTGCTACATACTTGAAATATATTTTCAAAATTATATGACTGATTTATGAAGAAACACACATGCGTTTTGTGCTTCACCAAAGCACATTTGGATATTATTAAACAGAAAAGATAAAATATTACATAGGTATGAAGAATTAATTTAAAAATGTTTCTTTAACAGTGTTTCAACTATATCTTAAATGTCATCGCTTTGGATGACCAACTAACCAGATTTACAGACAACCGCATGGCTAAACAGGAATTATTTTGGTCTCTTTGTCATAAACTATTATGTCCAAAGACAGCAGCAGCATCTCCATCGACCCTGCAGTGGGAAATCTGCCCTGTCACCGGTGGAATCTCCACTGGCAACAAGGGAAAGAATATACTTCCCACTATGCACAATTCCTCAAAAATTTTCTCATTTTGAGATTGGCTCAAAAACGATCTGCTAAATAAAATTCTAGCAATCACAGGTAAGAAAGAAGGAACTGTCAGCATTCCATCCTTTGGGCAGTAATTCAGAGCTGCTGTACAAGTCACATGCTGTTCTTATCAGAAATCTGCTTTCTTAGCTTTTCTTTACACATTCCAACCTATCTTCACATACACTGAGATTTCTGTAAGGAAGTGAGCACTCTAACATATAATTATTGGTTGCTATTTTATGACTTGCCAGGTCTATGACATTCAGAATTAAATCATGTAGGCATGCATGCTGTGTGTCTTACCTGGCCAAGGCCCAAGGCAGCCAGCCATGTGTCCCTGGGAATGGCCCCTCTGCTGATTGGCATTTGTCTGCAGGATTGATGCAGCCACCCCAAGACCTTCTGAATTCTCAAGGTTCCTTGAAGAACTGCAGGGAACTTTGCTTCTATGATTACTGAAACTGGAAGGTGCAGCAAACTCTTCCCAGGACAAAGAGCTGGAATAGAAAGGCAACGATGAAACTCACTGGCAACATTGTGTCCCCGTGTGAAAGTCATTGGAGGTCAAGCTCCAGTAAACCCATCCAATAAACCTATTTCATGGAGGATTCATTCATTCATTCCATAAATATTTCCTGAGGGTCTACTTTGTGCCAAGCACTATTCCCCACATCAGGACAGAATAGCCAACAAAAGAGGCAAAAACACCTACACTTTGAGCCTACATTTCACATTTTGGAAGGCTTCTTGGGCCAAAAGATCCCAGAGAGAAGGGCTCCATCCTTTCTCCTGCAGCACCAGAGAAGAGCCTGCTGCACTGTACAACGGACAGGTCCAGGAAAGAAAATTTGAGGTCCTGGTTACAAATGATAACAACAAGGACTACAGCAACTGAGATGTTATGTTCCTTCTGCAAAGCTGAATTTCTCTAGTCTTAGTAAACATAAAGCTGTACTTTTCTTAGAAAAGCCAAGGGGAAATCAGAGGATGAATAATCGGAACTCTTGGAGTGAAGTGTAAGCCATCTGATATTCGGCTTATGCTTCACTGTCTGTTTCTTAAGAGGAGTTACCTTGTGTTCATTACCTTAGAGAAAAGAAAGACAGACAGAAAAAGGAAACTGTCACAGATGCTGGGAAAGTAAGTACTGGTATTAGTAACAGAAAACCACAGTAACGTGAAGAGTCACTCTCAGAAAGACTTTAAATCCTCTCTCACTCTCCAGCACATGGGAGGCCTAGGGATCTTTAGAGAAATCAGGGAGAAGGATAGATAATACAGCACCATGACTCTCCCAGGAAGACAAGATAGATGTGTGAGGCAGGGGCCCTATCTTTCAGCAGTTCCTACTCATTTGTAAGAAAACAATGCTTGCTTTCTTATTTAAAGAACAAATCCTGTATCCACCATCTGAATTATTCTTGGCATTTGATCAGGGATGGAGACTACAGAGGCAAATTTGAAAGAAGAAATATTTTATTTTACAAGCTTTATTTGAATATAAGCCTTAAATTTATGTTGACTAAATCCAAGAATAAGAATATAAAACCAAAACATAGCAAGGGGCGGGGGAAGTTTTGAGTTTCTTTCCTAACTACAAACTCTACTAGGAGACTAATAATGGGGAAAACTTTCTCATGGAGGTGAATCCTGCAAAACCTGGTGATAAAGAAACAAGAAAATAAGAATTGCAGCTTATTTCCATTATCTTTTTCTTTCGTTATTTTATCTTTCTTAACCTATAATATATAAGATTTTGCTTGTTCTAAAAGTGAGCTCACTAAAAGTGAGACTTCCTTTTGTGAAAATTAAAGCCCAGATATATCTATTAGGAAACTTTACATGAATGCAGTCTCTATATCTATATAATATTCATTTTTGTAGCCTGTAGGTCTGAATGGGTGACTAAATTAATTTTATAAAGGGCTCACTTGAAATAACAAAGAGACAATTCCTTAATATATAAGCACAAAAATGAAAATCAATTTGCAGTCTTGATCAAAGATCAATAGTCACAAAAAAGGCTAAGAAAGCAACATGAATATTCTGTAACTTGATCACAACCCATAATGAATGTTGTCCAGAGGAGAGCCTTTTAGCAATTCACAAGGCCATGTGTGCCTAACAGTTAATTCCTGCTTACACAGAGTGTACAGATTCATGCTCAGGCACAACATATAAAATGCTGGGAAATACGGTGATTTTTGGGTGTGCTGCAGAACTGCCATTGAGCCATAAGGAAGACAGCCAAAGTGGAGAAATAGGAGGGCACAGCTATCCCATGAGGAACACACAGCCTCAGAGGAGACAGAGGAGGGCACAGCTTTCCCATGAGGAAGATATACCTCGGAGCAGACAGAGGAGAGCACAGCTTTCCCATGAGGAAGACAGCCTCAGAGGAGAATAGGAGAGCAGAGCTTTCCCATGAGGAAGACACAGCCTCAGAGGAGAAATAGGAAGGCACAGCTTTCCCATGAGGAAGGTACCCTCAGAGGAGACAAAGGAGAGCACAGCTTTCCCATGAGGAAGACGCAGCCTCAGAAAAGAATACGAGAGCACAGCTTTCCCATGAGGGAGATACAGCCTCAGAGGAGAATAGGAGGGCACAGATTTCCCTTGAGGAAGAAAGAGCCTCAAAGGAGAATAGGAGAGCCCAGGTTTCTGATGAGGAAGACAGCCTCAGAGGAGACATAGGAGAGCACAGCTTTCACAGGAGGAAGACACAGACTCACAGGAGACATAGGAGGGTGCAGCATTCCCATGAGGAAGACACAGCCTCAGAGCAGACATGGAGGTCTCAGGTTTCACTTGAGTAAGACACAGCTTCAGAGGAGACATAGGAGAGCACAGCTTTCCAATGAGGAAGACACAGCCTCAGAGCAGATATAGGAGGGCACAGCTTTCCCATGAGGAAGACAGCATCAGAGGAGACAAAGGACATCACAGCTTTCCCATGTGGAAGACAGCCTCAGAGTAGAAATAGGAGAGCGCAAATTTCCAATGGGGATGAAAGCGGCAGAGGAGATATAAGAGAGCAGAGCTTTCCGATGAGGAAGACACAGCATCAGAGGAGACATAGGAGAGCACAGATTTCCCTTGAGGAAGACAGCCTCAGAGGAGAAATCGGAGAGCGCAATATTCCCATGAGGAAGACACAGCCTCAGAGGAGAATAGGAGAGTGCAGCTTTCCCATGAGGAAGACACAGCCTCAGAGCAGATATAGGAGGGCATAGTTTTCCAATGAGGAAAACACAGCCTCCACGGAGACATTGGAGGGCACAGCTTACTCATGAAGAAGACAGCCGCTGAGGAGACATAGGCGAGCACAGTTTCAAATGAGGAATACGGCCTAAGAGGAGAAATAGGAGAACATAGATTTCCCATAAGGAAGACAGCCACAGAGGAGAAATAGGAGAGCACAGCTTTCCCATGAGGAAGACACAGCCTCAGAGGGGACATAGCAGGGTGCAGCTTTCCCATGAGGAAGACACAGCCTCAGAGGAGACATAGGAGGGCTCAGCGTTCCCATGGGGAAGACAGAGCCTCAGAGGAGAAATAGGAGACCACAGCATTCCCATAAGGAAGACACAGCCTCAGAGCAGACATAGGAGGGACGGCTTTCCTATGAGTAAGACACAGCCTCAGAGGAGACATAGGAGGGCGCGGCTTTCCCATGAGGAACACAAAGCTTCAGAGAAGACATATGAGGGCTCAGCTTTCGCCTGAGTAAGACACAGCCACAGAGCAGACATAGGAGAGCACAGCATTCCCATGAGGAAGACACAGTCTTAGAGCAGACATAGGAGAGTGCAGCTTTCCCATGAGGAAGAGAGCCTCATATGAGAAATAAGAGAGTGCAGTTTCGCAGGAGGAAAACACAGCATCAGAGGAGAATAGGAGGGCACAGCTTTCCCTTGAGGAAGAAACAGCCTCAAAGGAGAATAGGAGAGCCCAGCTTTCCCATGAGGAAGACAGCCTCAGAGGAGAAATAGGAGAGCGCAAATTTCCCATGAGGAAGACAGGCGTAGAGGAGACATGAGAGAGCACAGCTTTCCCATGAGGAAGACACAGCCTCAGAGGAGACATAGGTGAGCAGAGATTTCTCAAGAGGAAGACAGCCTCAGAGGAGAAAGAGGAGAGCACAGCTTTTCCATTGAGGAAGACAAAGGCTCAGAGGAGACATAGCAGAGCACAGCTTTCCCATGTGGGAGACACTGCTTCAGAGCAGATATAGGAGGGCACAGCTTTCCCATGAGGAAGATAGCATCAGAAGGGACAAAGGACATCACAGCTTTCCCATGTGGAAGACAGCCTCAGAGTAGAAATAGGAGAGCGCAAATTTCCCATGGGGATGTAAGCGTCAAAGGAGACATAAGAGATCACAGCTTTCCCACGAGGAAGACACAGCATCAGAGGAGACATAGGAGAGCACAGATTTCCCTTGAGGAAGAAACAGCCTCGGAGGACAATAGGAGAGCACAGCTTTCCCATGAGGAAGACACAGCCTCAGAGGAGAATAGGAGAGCACAGCTTTCCCATGAGGAAGACACAGCCTCAGAGGAGAATAGGAGAGCACAGCTTGCCCATGAGGGAGACACTGCCTCAGAGGACATTAGTAGAGCACAGCTATCCCAGGAGGAAGCCACAGCCTCCGAGGAGACATAAGAGAGCGCAGCTTTCCCATGAGGAACACAAAGCCTCAGAGCAGACATAGGATGGCACAGCTTTCCGATGAGGGAGACACAGCCTCAGAGGAGAAACACGAGGGTACAACATTCCCATGAGGAAGACAGAGCCTCAGAGAAGACATATGAGAGCACAGCTGTCACAGGAGGAAGACACAGACTCAGAGGAGACATAGTAGGATGCAGCTTTCCAATGAGGAAGACACAGCCTCAGAGGAGAAATAAAAGAGGGCAGCTTTCACAGGAGGAAGACACAGCGTCAGAGGAGAATAGGTGGGCACTGATTTCCCTTGAGGAAGAAACAGCCTCAAAGGAGAATAGAAGAGCCCAGCTTTCCCATGAGGAAGACAGCCTCAGAGGAGACATATGAGAGCACAGCTTTTCCATGGGGAAGACAAAGCCTCAGAGCAGATATAGGAGGGCACAGCTTTCCCATGAGGAAGACAGCATCAGAGGATACAAAGGACATCACAGCTTTCCCATGTGGAAGACAGCCTCAGAGTAGAAATAGGAGAGCGCAAATTTCCCATGGGGATGAAAGCGGCAGAGGTGACATAAGAGAGCAGAGCTTTCCCATTAGGAAGACACAGCATCAGAGGAGACATAGGAGAGCACAGATTTCCCTTGAGGAAGACAGCCTCAGAGGAGAAATCGGAGAGCGCAATATTCCCATGAGGAAGACACAGCCTCAGAGGAGAATAGGAGAGCGCAGCTTTCCCATGAGGAAGAAACAGCCTCAGAGGAGACATAGGAGGGCACAGCGTTCCCATGAGGAAGAAACAGCCTCAGAGGAGACATAGGAGGGCACAGCGTTCCCATGAGGAAGACACAGCCTCAGAGGAGAATAGGGGAGCACAGTTTTCCCATGAGGAAGACAGCCTCAGAGCAGACATAGGAGGGCACAGATTTCCCATGAGTAAGACAAAGCATCAGAGGAGATATAGGAGGGCGCAGCTTTCCCACGAGGAAGACACATCCTGAGAGGAGACATAGGAAAGCACAGCTTTCGCATGAGGAAGACACAGCCTCAGAGCAGGTATAGGAGGGCACAGTTTTCCAATGAGGAAAACACAGCCTCAGGGGAGACATAGGATGGCACAGCTTTCTCATGAAGAAGACAGCCACTGAGGAGACATAGGAGAGCACAGTTTCAAATGAGGAATACGCCCTAAGAGGAGACATAGAATATAATGAGGAAGACAGCCACAGAGGAGAAATAGGAGAGCACAGCATTCCCATGAGGAAGACACAGCCTCAGAGGAGACATAGCAGGGTGCAGCTTTCCCAAGAGGAAGACACAACATCAGAGGAGACATAGGAGAGCACAGATTTCCCTTGAGGAAGACAGCCTCAGAGGAGAAGTAGGATAGCGCAACATTCCCATGAGGAAGACACAGCCTCAGAGGAGAATAGGAGGGCACAGCTTTCCCATGAGAAAGACACAGCCTCAGAGGAGACATAGGAGGGCAAAGCTTTCCCATGAGGAAGACACAGCTTCAGAGGAGACATAGGAAATTGCAGCATTCCGATGAGGAAGACACAGCCTCAGAGGAGAAATACAAGAGTACCGCTTCCCCATGAGGAAGACAGAGCGTCAGAGGAGAATAGGAGAGCACAGATTTCCCATGAGGAAGACAGCCTCAGAGCAGACATAGGAGGGCACAGATTTCCCATGAGGAAGACAAAGCACCAGAGGAGACATAGGAGAGCACAGCTTTCCCATGAGGAAGACACATCCTGAGAGGAGACATAGGAAGGCGCAGGGTTCCCAGGAGGAAGACACATCCTCAGAGCAGATATAGGAGGGCACAGCTTTCCAATGAGGAAAACACAGCCTCCTGGGGGACACAGGAGGGCACAGCTTTCTCATGAAGAAGACAGCCTCAGAGGAGAAATAGGAGAGCACAGGTTTTCCATGAGGAAGACACAGCCTCAGAGGCGACATAGGAGAACACAGCTTTCCTATGAGGAACACAGCCTTAGAGGAGAAATAGGAGAGGACAGCTTTCCCATAAGGAAGACACAGCCTCAGAGGGGAAGAGGAGGGCACAGCTTTCCCATGAGGAAGAGACAGCCTGAGAGGAGACACAGGAGAGCGCAGCTTTCGCATGAGGAAGACACAGCCTAGGAGGAGAAATAAGAGACCACAACATTCCCATAAGGAAGACACAGCGTCAGAGCAGACATACGAGGGAACGGCTTTCCCATGTGTAAGACACAGCCTCAGAGGAGACATAGGAGGGCGCAGCTTTCCCATGACAAAGACAAAGCGTCAGAGCAGACATATGAGGGCTCAGCTTTCGCTTGAGTAAGACACAGCCTCAGAGCAGACATAGGAGAGCGCAGCATTCCCATGAGGAAGACACAGTCTTAGAGCAGACATAGAAGAGTGCAGCTTTCCCATGAGGAAGACACAGCCTCAGAGGAGAAATAGGAGAGCGCAGCTTTCACAAGAGGAAGACACAGCATCAGAGGAGAATAGGAGGGCACTGATTTCCCTTGAGGAAGAAACAGCCTCGAAGGAGAATAGGAGAGTGCAGCTTTCCCATGAGGAAGACACAGCCTCAGAAGAGACACAGGAGAGCACAGCTACCCCATGAGTAACACACAGCCTCAAAGCAGATATAGGAGGGCACAGCTTTCCCATGAGGAAGACAGCATCAGAGGAGACAAAGGACATCACAGCTTTCCCATGTGGAAGACAAGAGTAGAAATAGGAGAGCTCAAATTTCCCGTGGGGATGAAATCGGCAGAGGAGACATAAGAGAGCAGAGCTTTCCCATGAGGAATACACAGCATCAGAGGAGACATAGCAGAGCACAGATTTCCCTTGAGGACGACAGCCTCAGAGGAGAAATCGGAGAGCAAAACTTTCCCATGAGGAAGACACAGCCTCAGAGGAGAACAGGAGAGCACAGCTTTCCCATGAGAAAGACACAGCCTCAGAGCAGACACAGGAGGGCACAGCTTTCCCATGAGGAAGACAAAGCCTCAGAGGAGACATAGGTGGGTACAGCTTTCCCATGAGGAAGACACAGCCTCAGAAGAGAAATACGAGATTACTGCTTCCCCATGAGCATGACACAGCCTCAGAGGAGAATAGGAGAGCACAGTTTTCCCATGAGGAAGACACAGCCTCAGAGGAGACACAGGAGAGCACAGCTATCCCATGAGTAAGACACAGCCTCAAAGCAGATATAGGAGGGCACAGCTTTCCCATGAGGAAGACAGCATCAGAGGAGACAAAGGACATCACAGCTTTACCATGTGGAAGACAGCCTCAGAGTAGAAATAGGAGAGCGCAAATTTCCCACGGGGATGAAAGCGTCAAAGGAGACATAAGAGAGCACAGCTTTTCCATGAGGACGACACAGCCTCAGAGGAGACACAGGAGAGCACAGGTATCCCATGAGTAAGACACAGCCTCAAAGCAGATATAGGAGGTAACAGCTTTCCCATGAGGAAGACAGCATCAGCGGATACAAAGGACATCGCAGCTTTCCCATGTGGAAGATGGTCTCAGAGTAGAAATAGGAGAGCGCAAATTTCCCAAGGGGATGAAAGCGGCAGAGGAGATATAAGACAGCACAGCTTTCCCATGAGGGAGACACAGCATCTGAGAAGACATAGGAGAGCACAGATTTCCCTTGAGGAAGACAGCCTCAGAGGAGAAATAGGAGAGCACAACTTTCCCATGAGGAAGACACAGCCTCAGAGGGAATAGGAAAGCGCAGCATTCCCATGAGGAAGACACAGCCTCAGAGAGGAGACATAGGAAAGCGCAGCATTCCCATGAGGAAGAAACAGCCTCAGAGGAGAAATAGGAGAGCACAGCAATCCCATTAGGAAGACACAGCCTCAGAGGAGAAATAGGAGAGCACAGCAATCCCATTAGGAAGACACAGCCTCAGAGGAGAATAGGAGAGCACAGTTTTCCCATCGGGAAGACAGACTCAGAGCAGACATAGGAGGGCACAGATTTCCCATGAGTAAGACAAAGAGTCAGAGGAGAATAGGAGAGCACAGCTTTCCCATGAGGGAGACACTGCCTCAGAGGAGAATAGTAGAGCACAGCTTTCCCAGAAGGAAGCCACAGACTCAGAAGAGACATAAGAGAGCACAGCTTTCCCGTGCGGAACACAAAGCCTCAGAGCAGACATAGGATGGCACAGCTTTCTGATGAGGGAGACACAGCATCAGAGGAGACACAGGAGGGTATAACATTCCCATGAGGAAGACAGAGCCTCAGAGAAGACATAGGAGTGCACAGCTTTCCCAAGAGGAAGACACAGCCTCAGAGGAGATATAGGGGGCACATTTTCCCATAAGGAAGACACAGCCTCAGAGCAGACATAGGAGGGCAGACCTTTCCAAAGGGGAAGATAGCAGTAGAGGAGACAAAGGACATCACAGCTTTCTCATGTGGAAGGCAGCCTCAGAGTAGAAATAGGATAGCGCAAATTTCCCATGGGGATGAAAGCTGCAGAGACGACATAAGAGAGCACAGCTTTCCCATGAGTAAGACACAGCATGAGAGGAGACATAGGAGAGCGCAGATTTCCCTTGAGGAAGACAGCCTCATAGGAGAATAGGAGAGCGCAACTTTCCCATGAGGAAGACACAGCCTCAGAGGAGACAGAGGGGAGCACAGCATTCCCATGAGGAAGACACAGCCTCAGAGGAGAATAGGAGAGCAGAGCTTTCCCATGAGGAAGACACAGCCTCAGAGGAGAAATAGGGGAGCACAGCTTTCACATGAGGAAGACACAGTCTCAGAGGAGACATAGGAGAGCACAGCTTTCCCATCAGGAAGACACAGCTTCACAGCAGACATAGGAGGGCACGGGTTTCCCATGAGTAAGACACAGCCTGAGAGGAGACATAGGAGGGCGCGGCTTTCCCATGAGGAGGACAAAGCATCAGAGAAGACATATGAGGCTCAGCTTTCGCCTGAGTAAGACACAGCTAAAGTGCAGACATAGGAGAGTGCAGCATTCCCATGAGGAAGACACAGTCTTAGAGCAGACATAGGAGAGTGCAGCTTTCCCATGAGGAAGACACAGCCTCAGAGGAGAAATAGGAGAGTGCAGCTTTCGCAGGAAGAAGACACAGCATCAGAGGAGAATAGGAGGGCACAGCATTCCCTTGAGGAAGAAACAGCCTCAAAGGAGAATAGGAGAGCCCAGCTTTCTCATGAGGAAGACAGCCTCAGAGGAGAAATAGGAGAGTGCAAATTTCCCATGAGGAAGACAGCCGTAGAGGAGACATAAGAGAGCGTAGCTTTCCCATGAGGAAGACACAGCCTCAGAGGAGATATAGGAGAGCAGAGATTTCTCAAGAGGAAGACAGCCTCAGAGGAGAAATAGGAGAGCACAGCTTTTCCATGAGGAAGACAGCCTCAGAGCAGACATAGGAGGGCACAGATTTCCCAGGAGTAAGACAAAGCATCAGAGGAGACATAGGAGGGCGCAGCTATCCCACGAGGAAGACAAATCCTAAGAGGAGACACAGGAAAGCGCAGCTTTCCCATGAGGAAGACACAGCGTCAGAGCAGATATAGGAGGGCACAGTTTTCCAATGAGGAAAACACAGCCTCCGGGGAGACATAGGAGGGCACAGATTTCTCATGAAGAAGACAGCCGCTGAGGAGACATAGGAGAGCACAGTTTCAAATGAGGAATACGGCCTAAGAGGAGACATAGGAGAACATAGCTTTCCCATGAGGAAGACAGCCACAGAGGAGAAATAGGAGAGCACAGCTATCCCATGAGGAAGACACAGCCTCAGAGGAGAAATAGGAGAGCACAGCTATCCCATGAGGAAGACACAGCCTCAGAGGAGACATAGCAGGGTGCAGCATTCCCATGAGGAAGACACAGCCTCAGAGCAGACATAGGAGGTATAAAGTTTCGCTTGAGTAAGACACAGCCTCAGAGCAGACATCAGAGAGCGCAGCATTCCCATGAGGAAGACAGTCTTAGAGCAGACATAGTAGAGAGCAGCTTTCGCATGAGGAAGACACAGCCTCAGAGGAGAAATAGGAGAGGGCAGCTTTCGCAGGAGGAAAACAGAGAGTCAGTGGAGAATAGGAAGGCACAGATTTCCCTTGAGGAAGAAAAGGCCTCAAAGGAGAATAGGAGAGCCCAGCTTCCCCATGAGGAAGACAGCCTCAGAGAAGACATAGGAGAGCACAGCTTTCCCATGAGGAAGACAGTCTTAGAGGAGGAATAGGAGAAGACAGCTTTCCCATGAGGAAGACACAGCCTCAGAGGGGAAGAGGAGGGCACAGCTTTCCCATGAGGAAGAGACAGCCTGAGAGGAGACACAGGAGAGTGCAGATTTCCAATGAGGAAGACACAGCCTAGGAGGAGAAATAGGAGACCACAACATTCCCATAAGGAAGACACAGTGTCAGAGCAGACATAGGAGGGAACGGCTTTCCCATGTGTAACACACACCCTCAGAGGAGACATAGGAGGGCGCAGCTTTCCCATGACGAAGACAAAGCATCAGAGCAGACATATGAGGGCTCAGCTTTCCCCTGAGTAAGACACAGCCTCAGAGCAGACACAGGAGAGCGCAGCATTCCCATGAGGAAGACACAGTCTTAGAGCAGACATAGGAGAGTGCACTTTCCCATGAGGAAGACACAGACTCAGAGGAGAAATAGGAGAGCGCAGATTTCACAGGAGGAAGACACAGCATCAGAAGAGAATAGGAGGGCACAGCTTTCCCTTGAGGAAGAAACAGCCTCAAAGGAGAATAGGAGAGCCCAGCTTTCCCAGGAGGAAGACAGCCTCAGAGGAGAAATAGGAGAGCGGAAATTTCCCATGAGGAAGACAGCCGTAGAGGATACATAAGAGAACACAGCTTTCCCATGAGGAAGACGCAGATTCAGAAGAGACATAGGAGAGGAGAGATTTCCCAAGAGGAAGACAGCCTCAGAGGAGAAATAGGAGAGCACAGCTTTTCCATGAGGAAGACACAGCCTCAAAGCAGATATAGGAGGGCACAGCTTTCCCATGAGGAAGACAGCATCAGAGGATACAAAAGACATCCCAGCTTTCCCATGTGGAAGACAGTCTCAGAGTAGAAATAGGAGAACGCAAATTTCCCATGGGGATGAAAGCGGCAGAGGAGATATAAGACAGCACAGCTTTCCCATGAGGAAGACAGCCTCAGAGGAGACATAGGAGAGCACAGTTTTCCCATGGGGAAGACTGCCTCAGAGCAGACATAGGAGGGCACAAATTTCCCATGGGTAAGACAAAATATCAGAGGAGAATAGGAGAGCACAGCTTTCCCATGAGGGAGACACAGCCTCAGAGGAGAATATTAGGGCACAGCTTTCCCAGAAGGAAGCCACAGCCTAAGAAGAGACATAAGAGAGTGCAGATTTCCCATGAGGAACACAAAGCCTCAGAGAAGACATAGGATGGCACAGCTTTCCGATGAGGGAGACACAGCCTGAGAGGAGACACAGGAGGGTACAACATTCCCATGAGGAAGACAGAACCTCAGAGAAGACATAGGAGAGCACAGCTTTCCCAAGAGGAAGACATAGCCTCAGAGCAGACATAGGAGGGCAGACCTTTCCCATGGGGAACATAGCAGCAGAGGAGACAAAGGACATCATAGTTTTCCCATGTGGAAGGCAGCCTCAGAGTAGAAATAGGATAGCGCAAATTTCCCATGGGATGAAAGCGGCAGAGGTGACATAAGAGAGCACAGCTTTCCCATGAGGAAGACACAGCATGAGAGGAGACAAAGGAGAGCACAGATTTCCCTTGAGGAAGACAGCCTCAGAGGAGAAATAGGAGAGCGCAACTTTCCCATGAGGAAGACACAGCCTCAGAGGAGAATAGGAGAGCACAGCTTTACCATGAGGAAGACACAGCCTCAGAGGAGACATAGGGGAGCACAGCTTTACCATGAGGAGACATAGGAGGGCACAGCTTTCCCATGAGGAAAACAGCCTCAGAGGAGAAATAGGGGAGCAGAGCTTTCACATGAGGAAGACACAGCCTCAGAGGAGATATAGGAGAGCACAGCTTTCCCACGACGAAGACACAGCTTCATAGCAGACATAGGAGTGCATGGCTTTCCCATGAGTAAGACACAGCCACAGAGCAGACAAAGGATTGAACAACATTCCCATGAGGAAGACAAAGTCTTAGAGCAGACAAAGGAGAGTGCAGCTTTCACATGAGGAAGACACAGCCTCACAGGAGAAATAGGAGAGCGCAGCTTTCGCAGGAGGAATACACAGCATCAGAGGAGAATAGGAGGGCACAGCATTCCCTTGAGGAAGAAACAGCCTCAAAGGAGAATAGGAGAGCCCAGCTTTCCCACGAGGAAGACAGCCTCAGAGGAGAAGTAGGAGAGTGCAAATTTCCCATGAGGAAGACAGGCGTAGAGGAGACATAAGAGAACACAGCTTTCCCATGAGGAAGACGCAGATTCAGAAGAGACATAGGAGAGCAGAGATTTCTCAAGAGGAAGACAGCCTCAGAGGAGAAATAGGAGAGCACAGGTTTTCCATGAGGAAGACACAGCCTCAGAGGAGAAATAGGAGAGCACATGTTTTCCATGAGGAAGAAACAGCCTCAGAGGAGATATAGGAGAGCACAGCTTTCCCATGAGGAAGACACAGCTTCAGAGCAGACATAGGAGGACACAGCTTTCCCATGAGGAAGACAGCATCAGAGGAGACAAAGGACATCACAGCTTTCCCATGTGGAAGACAGCCTCAGAGTAGAAATAGGAGACCGCAAATTTCCCATGGGGATGAAAACGTCAAAAGAGACATAAGACAGCACAGCTTTCCCATGAGGAAGACACAGCATCAGAGGAGACATAGATTTCTCAGAGGAGAGCACAGATTTCCCTTGAGGAAGACACCCTCAGAGGAGAATAGTAGATCACAGCTTTCCCTGGAGGAAGTCACAGCCTCAGAGGAGAATAGGAGAGCACAGCTTTCCCTTGAGGGAGACACAGCCTCAGAGGAGAATAGTAGATCACAGCTTTCCCTGGAGGAAGTCACAGCCTCAGAGGAGAATAGGAGAGCACAGCTTTCCCTTGAGGGAGACACAGCCTCAGAGGAGAATAGTAGATCACAGCTTTCCCTGGAGGAAGTCACAGCCTCAGAGGAGACATGAGAGCGCAGATTTCCCATGAGGAACACAAAGCCTCAGAGCAGACATAGGATGGCACAGCTTTCCGATGAGGGAGACAGAGCCTCAGGGGAGACACAGGAGGGTACAACATTCCCATGAGGAAGACAGAGCCTCAGAGAAGACATAGGAGAGCACAGCTATAACAGGAGGAAGACACAGACTCAGAGCAGACATAGGAGGTCTCAGGTTTCACTTGAGTAAGACACAGCCTCAGAGCAGACATAGGAGAGCGCAGCATTCCCATGAGGAAGACACAGTCTTAGAGCAGAAATAGGAGAGTGCAGCTTTCGAAAGAGGAAGACACAGCCTCAGAGGAGACATAGGAGAGCACAGATTTCACTTGAGGAAGAAACAGCCTCAGAGGAGAATAGGAGAGCACAGCTTTCACATGAGGAAGACACAGCCTCAGAGGAGAAATAGGAGGGCACAGCTCTCCCATGAGAAAGACACAGCCTCGGAGGAGAATAGGAGAGCACATCTTTCCCATGAGGGAGACACTGCCTCAGAGGAGAATAGTAGAGGACAGCTTTCCCAGGAGGAAACCACAGCCTCAGAGGAGACATAAGAGAGCGCAGCTTTCCCATGAGGAACACAAAGCCTCAGAGCAGACATAGGATGGCACAGCTTTCCGATGAGGGAGACACAGCCTCAGGGGAGACACAGGAGGGTACAACATTACCATGAGGAAGACAGAGCCTCAGAGAAGACATAGGAGAGCACAGCTTTCCAAGGAAGAAGACACAGACTCAGAGGAGACATAGGAGGGTGCAGCTTTCCCATCAGGAAGACACAGCCTCAGAGCAGACATAGGAGGTCTCAGGATTCACTTGAGTAAGACACAGCCTCAGAGCAGACATAGGAGGTCTCAGGATTCACTTGAGTAAGACACAGCCTCAGAGCAGACAAAGGAGAGCGCATCATTCCTATGAGGAAGACACAGTCTGAGAGAAGACATAGGAGAGTGCAGCTTTCCAAGGAGGAAGACACAGCCTCAGAGGAGAAATAGGAGAGGGCAGCTTTCGCAGGAGGAAGACACAGCATCAGAGAATAGGAGGGCACTGATTTCCCTTCAGGAAGAAACAGCCTCAAGGGAGAATAGGAGAGCCCATGTTCCCCATGAGGAAGACAGCCTCAGAGGAGACGTAGGAGAGCACAGATTTCCCATGAGGAAGACACAGCCTCAGAGCAGATATAGGAGGGCACAGCTTTCCCATGAGGAAGACAGCATCAGAAGAGACAAAGGACATCACAGCTTTCCCATGTGGAAGACAGCCTCAGAGTAGAAATAGGAGAGCACAAATTTCCCATGGGGATGAAAGCGGCAGAGGAGACATAAGAGAGCAGAGCTTTCCCATGAGGAAGACACAGCATCAGAGGAGACATAGGAGAGCACATATTTCCCTTGAGGAAGACAGCCTCAGAGGAGAAATTGGAGAGCGCAACTTTCCCATGAGGAAGACACAGCCTCAGAGGAGAACAGGAGAGCACAGTTTTCCCATGAGGAAGACAGCCTCAGAGCAGACACAGGAGGGCACAGATTTCCCATTAGTAAGACAAAGCATCAGAGGAGACACTGGAGGGCGCAGCTTTCCCATGAGGAAGACATATCCTGAAAGGAGACACAGGAAAGTGCAGCTTTTCCATGTGGAAGAAACAGCCTCAGATGAGACACAGGAGAGCACAGCACTCCCATGAGGAAGACACAGCCTCAGAGGAGAAATAGGAGACCACAGCATTCCCATGAGGAAGACACAGCCTCAGAAGAGAAATACGAGAGTACTGCTTCCCCATGAGGAAGACACAGCCTCAGAGGAGAATAGGAGAGCACAGTTTTCCCATGAGGAAGACAGCCTCAGAGCAGACACCGGAGGGCACATTTTTCCCATGAGTAAGACAAAGCATCAGAGGAGACATAGGAGGGCGCAGCTTTCCGACGAGGAAGACACATCTTGACAGGAGACATAGGAAAGCGCAGCTTTCCCATGAGGAAGACACAGCCTCAGAGGAGAATAGGAGAGCACAGCTTTCCCATGAGGAAGACACAGCCTCAGAGGAGAATAGGAGAGCACAGCTTTCCCATGAGGGAGACACTGCCTCAGAGGAGAATAGTAGAGCACAGCATTCCCAGGAAGAAGTCACAGCCTCAGAGGAGACATCAGAGAGCGCAGCTTTCCCACGAGGAACACAAAGTACTTCCCATGAGGAAGACACAGCATCAGAGGAGACGTAGGAGAGCACAGATTTCCCTTGAGGAAGACAGCCTCAGAGGGTACACGAGGGTACTACATTCCTATGAGGAAGACAGAGCCTCAGAGAAGACATAGGAAAGCAAAGGTTTCCCAGGAAGAAGACACAGGCTCATAGGAGACATAGCAGGGCGCAGCATTCCCATGAGGAAGACACCGTCTTACAGCAGACATTGGAGAGGGCAGCTTTCCCATGAGGAAGACACAGCCTCAGAGGAGAAATAGGAGAGGGAAGCTTTCACAAGAGGAAGACAATGCATCAGAGGAGAATACGAGGGCACAGATTTCCCTTGAGGAAGAAACAGCCTCAAAGGAGAATGGGAGAGCCCAGCTTTCCCATGGGGAACACAGCCTCAGATGAGAAATAGGAGAGCGCAAATTTCCCATGAGGAAGAGAGCCGTAGAGGAGACATAAGAGAGCACAGCTTTCCGATGAGGGAGACAAAGCCTCAGGGGAGACACACGAGGGTACTACATTCCTATGAGGAAGACAGAGCCTCAGAGAAGACATAGGAAAGCAAAGGTTTCCCAGGAAGGAGACACAGGCTCATAGGAGACATAGCAGGGCGCAGCATTCCCATGAGGAAGACACAGCCTCAGAGCAGACATAGGAGAGCGCAGCATTCCCATGAGGAAGACACCCTCTTACAGCAGACATTGGAGAGGGCAGCTTTCCCATGAGGAAGACACAGCCTCAGAGCAGACATAGGAGGCGCAGCATTCCCATGAGGAAGACACTGTCTTACAGCAGACATTGGAGAGGGCAACTTTCCCATGAGGAAGACACAGCCTCAGAGGAGAAATAGGAGAGGGCAGCTTTCACAAGAAGACAAAGCATCAGAGGAGAATACGAGGGCACAGATTTCCCTTGAGGAAGAAACAGCCTCAAAGGAGAATAGGAGAGCCCAGCTTTCCCATGGGGAAGACAGCCTCAGATGAGAAATAGGAGAGCACAAATTTCCCATGAGGAAGACAGCCGTAGAGGAGACATAAGAGAGCACAGCCTTCCCATGAGGAAGACACAGCCTCAGAGGAGAATAGGAGAGGGCAACTTTCGCAAGAGGAGGACACAGCATCAGAGGAGAATACGAGGGCACAGATTTCCCTTGAGGAAGAAACAGCCTCAAAGGAGAATAGGAGAGCCCAGCTTTACCATGAGAAAGACACAGCCTCAGAGGAGACATAGGAGGTCACAGCTTTCCCATGAGGAAGAAACAGCCTCAGAGGAGACATAGGAAAGCGCAGCATTCCCATGAGGAAGACACAGCCTCAGAGGAGAAATAGGAGAGTGCCCTTTCCCCATGAGGAAGACAGAGCCTCAGAGGAGAATAGGAGAGCACAGATTTCCCATGAGGAAGACAAAGCATCAGAGGAGACATAGGAGGGCGCAGCTTTCCCATGAGGAAGACACATCTTGAGAGGAGACATAGGAAAGCGCAAGGTTCCCAGGAGGAAGACACATCTTCAGAGCAGATATAGGAGGGCACAGCTTTCCAATGAGGAAAACACAGCCTCCGGGGAGACATAGGAGGGCACAGTTTTCTCATGAAGAAGAAAGCCTCAGAGGAGAAACAGGAGAGCACAGCTTTTCCATGAGGAAGACACAGCCTCAGATGAGACATAGGAGAGCACAGATTTCCCATGAGGAAGACAGCCTTAGAAGAGAAATAGGAGATTACAGTTTTCCCATGAGGAAGACACAGCCTCAGAGGGGAAGAGGAGGGCACAGCTTTCCCATGAGGAAGACACAGCCTCAGAGGAGACACAGGAGAGCGCTGCTTTCCCATGAGGAAGACACAGCCTAGGAGGAGAAATAGGAGACCACAGCATTCCCATAAGGAAGACACAGAGTCAGAGCAGACATAGGAGGGAACAGCTTTCCCATGTGTAAGACACAGCCTCAGAGGAGACATAGGAGGGCACAGCCTTCCCATGAGGAAGACAAAGCGTCAGAGCAGACATAAGAGGGCTCAGCTTTCGCCTGAGTAAGAAACAGCCTCAGAGCAGACATAGGAGAGCGCAGCATTCCCATGAGGAAGACACAGTCTTAGAGCAGACATAGGAGACTGCATCTTTCCCATGAGGAAAACACAGACTCAGAGGAGAAATAGGAGAGCGCAGCTTTAACAGGATGAAGACACAGAATCGGAGGAGAATAGGAGGGCACAGCTTTCCCTTGAGGAAGAAACAGCCTCAAAGGAGAATAGGAGAGCCCAGCTTTCCCATGAGGAAGACAGCCTCAGAGGAGAAATAGGAGAGCGCAAATTTCCCATGAGGAAGACAGCCTCAGAGGAGACATAAGAGAGCACAGCTTTCCCATGAGGAAGACACACATTCAGAGGAGACATAGGAGAGCAGAGTTTTCCCAAGAGGAAGACAGCCTCAGAGGAGAAATAGGAGAACACAGCTTTTCCATGAGGAGACACAGCCTCAGAGGAGACACAGGAGAGCACAGCTATCCCATGAGTAAGACACAGCCTCAAAGCAGATATAGGAGGGCACAGATTTCCCATGAGGAAGACAGCATCAGAGGAGACAAAGGACATCACAGCTTTCCCATGTGGAAGACAGTCTCAGAGTAGAAATAGGGGAGCTCAAATTTCCCATGGTGATGAAAGCGGCAGAGGAGACATAAGACAGCACAGCTTTCCCATGAGGAAGACACAGCATCTGAGGAGACACAGGAGAGCACAGATTTCCCTTGAGGAAGACAGCCTCAGAGGAGACATAGGAAAGCACAGCATTCCCATTAGGAAGACACAGCCTCAGAGAAGAATACATGAGCACAGTTTTCCCATGAGGAAGACAGCCTCAGAGCAGATATAGGAGGGCACAGATTTCCTATGAGTAAGACAAAGAATCACAGGAGAATAGGAGAGCACAACTTTCCCTTGAGGGAGACACTGCCTCAGAGGAGAATTGTAGAGCACAGCTTTCCCAGAAGGAAGCCACAGCCTCAGAGGAGACATAAGAGAGCGCAGCTTTCCCATGAGGAACACAAAGCCTCAGAGCAGACATAGGATGGCACAGCTTTCCAATGAGGGAGACACAGCCTCAGAGGAGACAAAGTAGGGTACAACATTCCCATGAGGAAGACAGCTCAGAGGAGACAAAGGACATCACAGCTTTCCCATGTGGAAGACAGCCTCAGAGTAGAAATAGGAGAGCGCAAATTTCCCATGGGGATGAAAGCGGCAGAGGAGACATAAGAGAGCACAGGTTTCCCATGAGGAAGACAAAGCACCAGAGGAGACATAGGAGAGCACAGATTTCCCTTGAGGAAGACAGCCTCAGAGGAGAAATAGGAGAGCACTACTTTCCCATGAGGAAGATACAGCCTCAGAGGAGAATAGGAGAGCACAGCTTTCACATGAGGAAGACACAGCCTCAGAGAAGAAATAGAAGACCGCAAATATCCCATGAAGAAGACAGCCCTGGAGGAGACATAAGAGACACAACTTTCCCATGAGGAAGACACAGCCTCAGAGCAGACATAGGAGGGCACAGCTTTCCCATGAGGAAGACACAGCCTCAGAGGAGAAATAGGAGAGCGCAAATTTCCCATGAGGAGGACAGCCGTAGAGGAGACATAAGAGAACACAGCTTTCCCATAAGGAAGACACAGCCTCAGAGGAGACATAGGAGAGCA
This sequence comes from Nomascus leucogenys, assembly GCF_006542625.1. Classification (NCBI taxonomy): domain Eukaryota; kingdom Metazoa; phylum Chordata; class Mammalia; order Primates; family Hylobatidae; genus Nomascus; species Nomascus leucogenys. The sequence continues at coordinate 59,942 of NW_022096634.1, read as the reverse complement.
CAGCTTTCCAATGAGGAAGACATAGCCTCAGAGCAGATATAGAAGGGCACAGCTTTCCCATGAGGAAGACAGCATCAGAGGAGACAAAGGACATCACAGGTTTCCCATGTGGAAGGCAGCCCCAGAGTAGAAATAGGAGAGCGCAAATTTCCCGTGGGGATGAAAGCGGCAGAGGAGACATAATGGAGCAGAGCTTTCCCAAAAGGAAGACACAGCATCAGAGGAGACATAGGAGAGCGCAGATTTCCCTTGAGGAAGACAGCCTCAGAGGAGAAATAGGAGAGCGCAACTTTCCCATGAGGAAGACACAGCCTCAGAGGAGAATAGGAGAGTGCAGCATTCCCATGAGGAAGACACAGCCTCAGAGGACAAATACGAGAGTACCGATTCCCCATGAGGAAGACAGAGCCTCAGAGGAGAATAGGAGAGCAAAGATTTCCCATGAGGAAGACAGCCTCAGAGCAGACATAGGAGGGCACAGATTTCCCATGAGGAAGACAAAGCATCAGAGGAGACATAGGAGGGTGCAGCTTTCCCATGAGGAAGACACATCCTGAGAGGTGACGTAGGAAAGCGCAGGGTTCCCAGGAGGAAGACACATCCTCAGAGCAGATATAGGGGGGCACAGCTTTCCAATGAGGAAAACACAGCCTCCGGGGAGACATAGGAGGGCACAGCTTTCTCATGAAGAAGACAGCCTCAGAGGAGATATAGGAGACCACAGCATTCCCATAAGGAAGACACATCTTCAGGGCAGACATAGGAGGGAACGGCTTTCCTATGTGTAAGACACAGCCTCAGAGGAGACAGGAGGGCGCAGCTTTCCCATGACAAAGACAAAGCGTCAGAGCAGACATATGAGGGCTCAGTTTTCGCCTGAGTAAGACACAGCCTCAGAGCAGACATAGGAGAGGGCAGCATTCCCATGAGGAAGACACAGTCTTAGGGCAGACATAGGAGAGCGCAGCTTTACCATGAGGAAGACACAGCCTCATAGGAGACACAGGAGAGCACAACTTTCACATGAGGAAGACACAGCCTCAAAGGAGAAATAGGAGGGCACAGCTTTCCCATGAGGAAGACAGCCTCAGAGGAGACAAAGGAGAGCACAGCTTACCCATGAGGAAGACACAGCCTCGGAGGAGAATAGGAGAGCACAGCTTTCCCATGAGAAAGACACAGCCTCAGAGGAGACATAGGAGGGCACAGCTTTCCCATGAGGGAGACACTGCCTCAGAGGAGAATAGTAGAGCACAGCTTTCCCATGAGAAAGACACAGCCTCAGAGAAGACATAGGAGAGCACAGCTTTCACAGGAGGAAGACACAGACTCAGAGGAGACATGGGAGGGCGCAGCATTCCCATGAGGAAGATGCAGTCTTAGAGCAGAAATAGGAGAGTGCAGCTTTCCAATGAGGAAGACACAGCCTCAGAGGAGAAATAGGAGAGGGCAGCTTTCGCAGGAGGAAGACACAGCATCAGAGGAGAATAGGAGGGCACTGATTTTCCTTGAGGAAGAAACAGCCTCAAAGGGGAATAGGAGAGCCCAGGTTTCTGATGAAGAAGACGGCCTCAGAGTAGACCTAGGAAAGCACAGCTTTCCCATGAGGAAGACACAGCCTCAGAGCAGATATAGGAGGACACAGCTTTCCCATGAGGAAGACAGCATCAGAGGAGACAAAGGACATCACAGCTTTCCCGTGTGTAAGACAAGAGTAGAAATAGGAGAGCGCAAATTTCCAATGGGGATGAAAGCGGCAGAGGAGATATATGAGAGCAGAGCTTTCCCATGAGGAAGACACAGCATCAGAGGAGACACAGGAGAGCACAGATTTCTCTTGAGGACGACAGACTCAGAGGAGAAATCGGAGAGCGAAACTTTCCCCTGAGGAAGACACAGCCTCAGAGGGGAACAGGAAAGTGCAGCTTTCCCATGAGGAAGACACAGCCTCAGAGGAGAAATAGGAGAGCACAGCATTCCCATGAGGAAGACATAGCCTCAGAAGAGAAATACGAGAGTACTACTTCCCCATGAGGATGACACAGCCTCAGAGGAGAATAGGATAGCACAGTTTTCCCATGAGGAAGACACAGCCTCAGAGGAGAATAGGAGAGCACAGTTTTCCCATGAGGAAGACAGCCTCAGAGCAGACATAGGAGGGCACAGCTTTCACACGAAGAAGACATAACCTCACTGGAGAATAGGAGAGCACAGCTTTCCCATGAGGAAGACACAGCGTCAGAGGAGGCAGAGGAAGGCACAGCTTTGTCTTGAGGAAGACAGAGACTCAGAGGAGACATCAGAGGGCACAACATTCCCATGAGGCAGAAAGCCTCAAAGGAGACATAGGAGAGCACAGCTTTCCCATGAGGAAGACACAGCCTGAGAGGAGAAATAGGACAACACAGATTTCCCACGAGGAAGACACAGCCTCAGAGGAGAAATTGGAAAGCACAGCCTTCCCATGTGTAAGACACAGCCTCAGAGGAGATATAGGAGAGCACAGGTTTCCCATGAGGAAGACACAGCCTCAGAGGAGACATACGAGAGCACAGCTTTCCCATGAGGAAGACACAGCCTGAGAGGAGAAATAAGACAGCACAGATTTCCCACGAGGAAGACACAGCCTCAGAGGAGAAACTGGAGAGTACAGCCTTCCCATTAATAAGACACAGCCTCAGAGGAGATATAGGAGAGCACAGGTTTCCCATGAGGAAGACACAGCCTCAGAGGAGAGTAGGAGGGCACAGCTTTCCCATGGCAAAGGGCTCTAGGAGACCTAGACTCTGCTGTGAAGAAGGAAATCATCCCAAAAGTCCAGAGAAAGAGTCCTCCCAAATTCTTTATCAGCTCGTCCTATGAGCGCACTTGATGGCTTCTGTGGGGTTCATTTATCCTTCTCCTCACTGGGGAGCTCTAGTCCACAAGTGTCCAGTTTCACATGCAGCTGCAAGACCCTCCATACTAGGGCCACACTCCGGCATGCAGTCTTCACAGATTTTTTGATCAAATGGATCAAGAGTAGAGGGTCTGTCCATGAATAATAAAACATAGAGAGGAAATAAGACACATGGAACAGAATTCTCTCGTTGGGTTGATAATATATATACCCAATAATTCTTTTTTTATTCCTTTTTAGGGGATGAAAGGTTTCTTTTCCTCACCTTTCACTAAGACTATGGCCAATGCCCCTGTAACAAAGTACAGATTAACGAGAGAAAAGCGTACTCATTTATTTAAAAAGCTTTATGTGGCACAGGAGTCTTCATAAGAAAATGTCCCAAAGAAACAGGAAACCTTGTGTATCATAGTGCTTAGTTAGGTTGGATGAACCGTGGACGCCAGGGACTGGTACAATTGGGCAGAGTGAGTATGTTCTCATGGATATAAAGTGGGGGAACTTAGCAAGGCCTGTGTGTTCAAATTCTTCTCTGTGTCCCTGTATCTTCAGAGATAAGGGTGTTTCTTTCTTCTGGGTATAAGGACTGCTCCTCTCAAATGAGGTCTTATGATCTGCTCCTGGGGGTGCAGAGAGTGACCTGCCTGCTTCTGCTTCTTCTCAAATGCCACTTGAGTTATCTCAGCTGATGCCCTTCCTGGGAGACAAAACCATCTTTGAGTATTTCAGGATTCCAAAATAGACTCCATTCCTTGGATTTACCAAAAGCACCATGCTAAAGGGCCTGTCAGGACGTTCACCAGAAAGACTAACCTATTTCCCTGTAAGGAAAGTGGCTGGATGGTCCTGCCCCAGATTCTGTGATGTGGACCTCAACTGGGATGCAACCCTGGTACAGCTCCTCCGTCTCAGTCGTTAAAAGTAATTTAAACAAAAATGGTCTTCTGATACAGTCATTGCTTAATTGCAATTTCAACTAATTATACCCCTCAGAATCTCCTTGAATTCTATTCAATAACTAAATGTCTACTAAGTGCCTACAATTGTGCTTTCAAGAGTAATAACTGAGGCGAGCGCGGTGGCTCACACCGTAATCCCGGCACTCTGGGAGGCCAAGGCGGGTGGGTCACTTGAGGTCAGGAGTTTGGGACCATCCTGACCAACATGGCAAAACTCGGTCTCTACTAAAATTACAAAAATTAGCCAGGCATGGTTGTACATGCCTGTAGTACCAGCTACTCGGGAGGCTGAGGTAGGAGAATCACTTGAACCCAGGAGGCAGAGGTTGCAGTGAGCCAAGATCGCAGCATTGCACTCCAGCCTGGGCGACAGAGTGAGACCCTGTCTCATTAAAAAAAAAAAAAAGAAAGAAAGAAGAACAGTAGTAAGTGAATGATATGCAATATTATTCTTTCTACAGCTTCATATGCGTTGCATTTACACATGTTCTTATGTTTTTCATGAGAATTATATAGTGTGCAGTGTGTATTTTCAACAGTGAGACTAAAAACTTCTTATGTCTCTTTCTTCTTTGGCCTTAAACATTATTTTTTATGCTAACTAAATCATCTACATTATTACTCTGTGCTAACTAACGTAAATAAATTAGTACACTATTCTCATTTACCCAACTTTTTAATACCATTCCTACTAACAGTTCCAAATATAAACTGTATCATCAGTAGTTCTAAAGAGTTTAGGTGCTTCCCCAATGTGCTCCTACAGCACCCTGAACTTCCTCTGTACGAGCTTTGATCATCCTGTATTGAAATGAGAAGCTCCTGCATTTCCACTTGTCTGCTAACCCCAGCATACCACATCTGCAGAGTAGGGAGTGTGTATCTTACTTATCCTTGCAGTCGCAGTGCCTGAGACCCCAGCATAACAAGTCTGCAGTGTAGGGAGTTTGTATCTTACTCATCCTTGCAGTCACAGTGCCTGAGACCCCAGCATAACACGTCTGCAGTGTAGGGAGTGTGCATCTTATTCATCCTTGCAGTCGCAGTGCCTGGGATAGGTGCTCAGTTGCTGAATGGCCACAGCCCGTGTGTTCTTTCTGTAGTGTGTGTCTCATTCGGAGGCTTAGCTCCTGACACAGGCTGAACTTCGACACAAACTTCTTTCCCACCAGTCTGTTTCAAAGTAGCTCAACCACGCCCCAACACACTTTGACACTTTTCAGTATAGATTTTCAACTACTATTTTCTACTCCTTGAAAGCATAACAAATAAAAGAACTTTTCTTTTTCAATAAATTCTGAAACATAATTAGCTTACCAGTCATGCCAGGTGAATCTCATTGAGCTCTTTTGATTAAGGTAATGCTAATTCATAAAAGAAAGTACCCTAAATTCTGACTTTAACAAATAGGGAAGATCAGGGACTTGTCTAATTCAACTCACAAAATTGAGCCACGTTTCTTTTACCGTGAGCATGGTGAAAGGGATTCAACTGACTAAATAAAAGAAAACAAAAGGAAAGGTTAAGTAATAGCATATTACATTTGGGGATGAGGGAGAGTTTCTAATGCTATAACAGAGGGATTACTTTTGAAATTATTTTCCCCGTCTTTATTACTGACTTTGAAGAGGAGTAAATTGCGTAGCTTTTTTTCTTTTTTTGAGACAGTCTAACTCTGTCGCCCAGGCTGGAGTGCAGTGGCACGATCTCAGCTCACTGTAGCCTCCGCCTCCTGGGTTCAAGCAATTTTCCTGCCTCAGCCTCCTGAGTAGCTGGGACTACAGGTATGCACCACCACATCCGGCTAATTTTTGTATTTTCAGTAGAGACAGTGTGTCACCATCTTGGCCAGGATGGACTCAAACTCCTGGCCTCAAGTGATCCACCTGTCTCAGCCTCCCAAAGCGTTGAGATTACAGGGGAAGCAGAGATAGCAAATTTGATAAGGCTTCTGGAGATGATGTTGGATTCTGCAGGAGTAATGTCACAAGGGGTGCCCACGTAGAAGGAGCCCCTTTACTCACAGAATTTATCATGACCTGGGTAACAGGCCTATTCAGCTGGGGAATATCCCAGTCATCATAAAGTCAGCCCCTCATGTCTCACATACAAAGCATATCAGCTGGGTCATCTGGGGTGCTCTGACATACAAAGCATATCGGCTGGGTCATCTGGGGTGCTCCGCTTGGCATTTATAGGTGGAGTTGGACAGTCCACTTATCACGGAAAACAGACCTTCCGATGGCTTTTCTCTAGTCCACTCGGCTGGCTGTGCCCGTAGGAATAACCTCCTGTGTGTCTGGATCACATATACCCATCTGTGGTTGTTCACTAGTGAGTGTGGGTCCTGCACCAGCCCAAACAACTCTTTCACTCTGTAGCATTTAAAACCAGAGACGCTGCTACTAAATTAGTCACTCTTAATCTGTTTTAGTATAGGTTCCTCGAGAAGTTGATTATATCAATGTTCAAAGTGGAGCAGTTCCTTCACAGGACACCCTCTGGTTTCAATAGTAGCTGGTTTTTCCCTTCTCCCACCTTCACTACCTTCTTGGTGACCAGTTTTGAAGGTACTTTCTGGTGCCCAGGCTTAATATTCCCCTTTCTGGGTGGCTTTGAGTCTAGTGGCCTGAGTTGAGACAGACCCACATCTGAATTTAGTCCAGCCTCAAGGCCTTACCCAGCACCCTCTTTAGCTTTCATTTTAGCCATTATAGGTAACAATAACCAAGGGACTGAATCTTTTGCTTTTTTCTTGTAAGTTTGCATTTTCTTATGCATCCAGTGAACTAATTCCTGGGAGGTTGGATCCATCTCTAAAGTCGGCTGATAACTTTTACCTTTAGTAACTGATCTCAGCATAGCTGCAGCTTCATACCATGGGTGACCACGTGGCCACCTGGGAATCGAAGATTCTTCATCCTCCCACCCTTTAATCCTTTCTCTTTTCAAAGCACATGCTTCCATCAGTCAGGGCCATTCAAGCAAATCCCACTTCACTGACAATTATGTAGGGAAAAACTCTCTCAAACCTCGTTTTTTTTCCTCTACTCTCACACCACAAAAATCATCAGCAGAGAAGACTTCTTTGACCAAATGTATGGGGGTCTTTACCCCATGCATCAAGCAGCAGACACGAGTTGGATGTCCTCGAATTCAGTTCTGACACTGTCTACCTTGAGATAGCATCAGGTCCCATAGTTTGGGGACTCAGTACCCAAGATTCTCCCCAAACTCCCAGAAACGAGTTGCAAGTCTGGGCCTCCAGAACGTCTGACTGACTGGCTTCAAGTTGAAGTTACCATGATCTCCTCATTGAGTTTGATTAATTTGCTGCAACAACTCATAGAACTCAGAGAAACACATTTGCCAGCTTATCATAAAAGATGCTACTAGAGATACAGGTGAAGAGACACATAAGGAAATGTATGGGGGATGTGGCATGGCACTTCCTCACCTCCCTGGACACTACCCTCCTCTATGAACCTCCACGTTTTCAGCTAACCGGAAGCTTTGGTGCCATTTTCAAATGCCATGGGCTCACTTTGTATCTGTGTTACATTTTGATAATTCTAGCAATATTTCAAAATGTATTATTATACTTGTTATGGTGCTCCGTGATCAGTGACCTTTGACATTACTGCTATGTTCTGGGGCACCATGAGCTGCATTCATGTACAAAGGCATACTTGATACATACTCTATGGACTCTGACTGCCTCACCAACCGGCTGCTGTCCCATCTCTCTTCCTCTCCTTGGGCCTTCCTATTTTCTGAGACTCAACAATATGAAAATTAGGCCAATTAATAATCTTAAAAGCCAAATAATAATCCTAAAATGACCTATAAGTGTTCGTGCAAAAGGTAGAGCCTCATGCATTTCTCACTTAAAATCTAACGCTAGAAATGATTAAGCTTAGTAAGGAAGACATGTCAAAAGATGAGATGGGCTGAAAGCTAGGCCTCTTGGACAAAACAGCCAAATTGTGAATGCAAAGGCAAAGCTCTTGAAGGACACTAATCCAGTGAGCACACCATGGTAAGAAAGTGAAACAGCATTATTGTTGGTATGGAGATCTTAACGGTCTGGATAGAAGGCCCAACCAGCCAGAACATTCCTTTATGCCAAATCCTAATTCAGAGGAAGGCTCTGACTCTTCAGTTCTATAAAGGCTGAGAGAAGTGTGGACGCTGCAGAAGAAAAGTTTGAAGCTAGCAGAGGTTGGTTCATGAGATTTAAGGAAAGAAGTCCTCTTCATAGCATAACAGTGCAAGGTGAAGCAGGAAGTGTGATGGAGAAGCTGCAGCAAGTTACCCAGAAGATCTAGCTCAGATCACTGATGAAGACAGCCACACTACACAATAGATTTTTCGGTGTAGATGAAAGAGCCTTCTCTACTGGAGGTACATGTCATCTAGGACTTTCACGGTTAGAGAGAAGAAGTCAATGCCTGGCTTCAAAATTTCAAAAGACCGGTTGAGTCTCATGATGGGTTAATGCATCTGGTGACTTTATTGCAATGTTTGCTTTATTTCAGTAGCCTAGAACTGAACTCGCAATATTTCCAAGATGTGCCTGTAAATAGGACAGATACAGTGAGTCATTAATGGTCAAGAAACCAAGTAATCTGATGATAGTAAACTAGCCTCAAGACTGAGGAAAAATTTTCCAGAAGAATTTGGGCCCATTATTGTCCTCATTCATGCATGCAATACTAACCTGCATGCCTACTTATGCCAAGAACTATTTTAAGAGATAGAGATGCAGCAATGAACAAAACAGTCTCTGCTCTCATGGAGCTTGCATAGGGCAGAGTGGGAGCAACCAGTGAAGAAATTTGAAAATGTGTATACAAGATAGGTCAGATGGTAAGAAGTGCTTTAAAGAAGAATAAAGTAACATTAGAGAATAGAGAGTGAGAAGGTGCCATTTTAAGTGAAATGGTCAGAAAAGATTCTTCTTATGACAGAGTAATAATTAATAATTAAGCAAAGACCTGGATAAGAGAGGAAGTAAGCCATGCTGATTCCTGATGAGAAAGCATTCCAGGCAAAGGGGACCACACATGCAAAGGCCCTGGGGCAGAAGCACATCTGCCTGGTGTCTTTGAAGATTGCAATAATAGAGGGGAGACTGATTGGACTAGAGACCAGAGAAGTGTCAGAGGACAAGATGGTTTAAGACATTCCTAGCCATGGAAGGTTTTAAGCAGATGAAAACATTATTTGCCTTATGCTTTAAAAAGACTTCCTCTGGGTCACCTGAGGTCAGGAGTTCGAGACCAACCTGGCCAACATCGCAAAATCCCATCTCTATTAAAAACACAAAAATTAGCCAGGCTTGGTGATGCATGCCTGTAGTCCCAGCAACTTGGGAGGCTGAGGAAGGAGAATCGCTTGAAACCAGTTGTAGTGAGGCAAGATTGCACCACTGCACTCCAGCCTGGGCGACAGAGGAGACTCCGTCTCAAAAAAATAAAATAAATAAAGACTTACTCTGGCTGCTCAGTGAAGAACAAAGTGAAGGGAGAAAGAGAAAGGGAGAGGAGTTAGGAGGCTACTTTGATAATCCATGACAGCAATGACGTAAAGTGAAGCAGGGTGTAAACAATTGGTGTGGCAAGGGAAGCTCAGATTCTGAATACAGTTCAACAGTGTATTCTGATATGAGGTGTAAGAAACAAAGAGTGGTGAAGGCAAGTTTACTGGCCTAATGGCTGGTATGCTGGAGATGCTATTTACTGAGACGGAGAAGACGGACAAGTGTTGGGCCCAGGGGTTGAAAGTGGAGGATCAAGAATTCCCTTATGGATGTGTGATAGTTGAGTTGTCTATTAGTCTTCCAAGTGGTGATAATTGGTAGATAATTAGATATGAGTCTAAATTTTAGAGGACAAGTAGGAGCTGGAAATATGCATTCATGGACCATGCACACATACATGGAATTTAATGCCATTGGGCTTCATGAGATCACAGAGGCACGAGTGCACCTAGAAAAACGGTTGAGAACTGAGACCCGGGATACTCCCTTGTGAAAAGGTAAATATTCCTTATACATTTTGAATTTATAGAAATAATGACACAGTAGCCAGTTGCTGAAACTCTACCCAGTTCAGAGTAAAAAAAAATTCCTATTTTATGGAATCACTGAATACCATTTAAAATTCAGAATACTTGCAGAGATCCCAAATATCTTAATGAAGATGAATGCCTAAGTTCAGATTCGTGGCCTAGACTCTGCCTTCCCTGATCGTCTATTTAAAAATCACAATAATGATAATAATAAGAAAATATTTATATATCACTAGATATGTTGAAATACACTCAAAGGTAGATTCATTTCTTTTCTACTATACCCTTGTAACTATCAGTCTATAAAATAGTTTTCTTAGAAAGGCATAGTCACCCTCAAGCCAATAGCAGCTTATAAATATGGGGCAAGGAGCCTAGTGTGGGGAGGCTGAGAAATAATTGAGAGAACCAGTAGATATGAAGCTAACAAATAACACTGTCAACCAGAATTAGGCAGATAAGTCAGAGGAAGTGCAAGTGGCGGGTCAAGACAGGTAGACAGACAGAAACCAGGAGTGAGAGGAGGGAGGTCCAAAGTACAATAAACACTCAAGCACCGGTCAATCCATGGGAGCTTACAGCGGGAGGGGGGCTGAAGGGAGGAGCATCCAGGTAGAGGGGAAGGAATGGAGGTGTGAACAGGAGGCAGGAGGGCACAAGCTATTTGCTATGTTTGGAGAGTGAGGTGCTTTTTTGAGGCTGAGAAAATAACTGGAAGCCAGAATATGGAGGACTGGGTAGATCATGTTAAACAGCAAGCACTTGATTCTGCACGTGTTGGAAGCCAGTGCACGGCTTCTAAGCAAGGCAGTGACATGATCACATCACATTTTAGGAGGCGTATAAATTAGACATGGCCACAGGCAGGAAGACCTGAGGGATCTCTTATAGTCAGGGATAAGCGTCTAAACAACAAGGTGGCCATGAACATTCAAAGAAAGAATAATGAAGAGACTTTAGTATTTTTAGTAGAGATGGGGTTTCACCGTGGTCTTGATCTCCTGACCTCGCGATCTGCCCGCCTCAGCCTCCCAAAGTGCTGGGATTACAAGCGTGAGCCACCGCGCCCGGCTAATGAAGAGACTTTAGAAGGCAGGCTCCACAGGACCCGAGTGAAGGGATTTGGGAGACTCACAGCTTTCTGCTGTGAAGTCAAGGATATCACAAACTATCAGAATAAAAGAAACAGTCCTAGGGCTGAGGGTTGGTGGATGAATGCGGTTCCATTTTGAACAGGAGGAGAAAATTCAGGAAATTCATTTTGATTGATCAAGCAAAATAATTTGAAGCTGAACATTATAGAAGCAACAACAATTCTTATGATGTTGGAGTATAGGAAACAGGACCAAGACAGCACAGTATTTCCTGTTTCTCTTCTGATTCAATAAATAATAAGAATATTTTCTGTTAAGGTTTTTGATAACCTGTTGTTTTAATTAATCAAAAGGAGACAAGATAAATTTGAACTTAAAAGCATAAGAAAATCAGTTGTCTTTTTAGAAAAGGTGAGTCAGCATGGGTAGGAAGAATCAATATCATGAAAATGGCCATACTGTCCAAGGTAATTTACAGACTCAATGCCATCCCCATCAAGCTACCAATGACTTTCTTCACAGAATTGGAAAAAACTACTTTAAAGTTCATATGGAACCAAAAAAGAGCCCGCATTCCCAAATCAATCCTAAGCCAAAAGAACAAAGCTGGAGGCATCACCCTACCTGACTTCAAACTATACTACAAGGCTACAGTAACCAAAACTGCATGGTACTGGTACCACAACAGAGATATAGATCAATGGAACAGAACAGAGCCATCAGAAATAATGCCCTACAATCATCTGATCTTTGACAAACCTGACAAAAACAAGAAATGGGGAAAGGATTCCCTATTTAATAAACGGTGCTGGGAAAACTGGCTAGCCATATGTAGAAAGCTGAAACTGGATCCCTTCCTTACACCATACACAAAAATTAATTCAAGATGGATTAAAGACTTATATGTTAGACCTAAAACCATAAAAACCCTACAAGAAAACCTAGGCAATACCATTCAGGACATAGGCATGGGCAAGGACTTCATGTCTAAAACACGAAAAGCAATGGCAACAAAAGCCAAAATTGACAAATGGGATCTAATTAAACTAAAGAGCTTCTGCACAGCAAAAGAAACGACCATCAGAGTGAAAAGGCAACCTACAGAATGGGAGAAAATTTTTGCAACCTACTCGTCTGACAAAGGGCTAATATCCAGAATCTACAATGAACTCAAACAAATTTACAAGAAAAAAACAACCCCATCAAAAAGTGGGCAATGGATATGAACAGACACTTCTCAAAAGAAGACATTTATGCAGCCGACAGACACATGAAAAAATGCCCATCATCACTGGCCATCAGAGAAATGCAAATCAAAAACACAATGAGATACCATCTCACACCAGTTAGAATGGCGATCATTAAAAAGTCAGGAAACAGCAGGTGCTGGAGAGGATGTGGAGAAATAGGAACAATTTTACACTGTTGGTGGGACTGTAAATTAGTTCAACCATTGTGGAGGTCAGTGTGGTGATTCCTTAGGGATCTAGAACTAGAAATACCATTTGACCCAGCCATCCCATTACTGGGTATATACCCAAAGGATTATAAATCATGCTGCTATAAAGACACATGCACACGTATGTTTACTGCAGCACTATTCACAATAGCAAAGAGTTGGAACTAAGCGAAATGTCCAACAATGATAGACTGGATTAAGAAAATGTGGCACATATATACCATGGAATACTATGCAGCCATAAAAAATGATGCGTTGGTGTCCTTTGTAGGACATGGATGAAGCTGGAAACTATCATTCTCAGCAAACTACCACAAGGACAAAAAACCAAACACCACATGTTCTCACTCATAGGTGGGAATTGAACAATGAGAACACTTGGACAAGGATGGGGAACATCACACACCAGGGCTTTTCATGGGGTGTGGGGAGTGGGGAGGGATAGCATTAGGAGATATACCTAATGCTAAATGACAAGTTAATGGGTGCAGCACACCAACATGGCACATGTATACATATGTAACAAACCTGCACATTGTACACATGTACCCTAAACTTAAAGTATAATAATAATAAAATAAAAAGGTCAAAGAACTGTCTTCAAACTGAAAGAAAAGGGCACACATCAAAAATGCAAAATGTGGGGGAGTGATTGAGTTAAAGAGCAGAGTGATTGCTTTTCCCCATTTCTTATTATCAAAATTAAGTTGTTATCCATTCAAAATTACCTATTGAAACCATAAAATCTTCTTCGCATGCCTCATAGTAACCAAAAGGCAAACATTTTTAATAGGTACACCAAAAATAAAAGAACAAGAAACAAAAACACACAGAAAAAAATCACTTAACTACAAAGGAAGACAATAAAGGAACAAAAAGATACAAAAATTCTAAAAGACAACAAGAAAACCATGTATGGCAGTACAAGTCCTTATCTACCAATAATTGCCTTGAAAGTAGATAGATTAAATTATCCAGTAAGAAGACAGAGAATGGGTAAATGGATTAAAAACAAGACCTAACTATATTCTTTCTACAAGAGACTCCTGTCACCTGTAAATACACACATAAATTGAAAGTGATCAGATGGAAAAATATATTTTATGACAATGGAAATCAAAAGAATGCAGCAGTAGGTATATTTATATCAAATAAAATAGTCTTCAAGTAAAAAAACTGTAAACACAGACAAACAAGGCCATTATGTAATAATAAAGGGGTCAGCACAACAAGAGAATACAATAATTGTAAATATAGAATGCACTCAACATTGGAGAACCTAAATATATAAAGGAAACATTAATAGATCTAAAAGGAGAGACAAAAACCTGTGCAATAATAGTAAGAAACCTCGACATCCCATTTTCAGTAATGAACAGATCACTGAGAGAAAACGTCAACAAGGAAACATTTAAACTGCACTTTACATCAAAAGAATTTAACAGTTATTTACATAACATTTCATCCAACAATTGAATAATTCACAGTCTTTTCTCCTGCACATGGAATATTGTCCATGATAGATATGATAGACCACAAAACAAGTCTTAGCTAATCAAAAAATCAAATCATATCACATGTTTTTTCTGACCATAAGGAATAAAGCTAGAAATAAACAACAAGAGGAACTTCAGAAATTGTGCAAATACATACAAATTAAACAACATATCCCTAAACAACCAATGGGTCAATGAAAAAAAAATTAATTTTCAAAATGTCTTAAGACAAGTAAAAATGAAATCAGAACATATGAAAACTTATGAAATACAGCAAAACAGTCCTCAGGGGAAAGTTTATAGCAATATATTTCTACATCAATAAAGAAAGATAATGAATAAACCATCTAACGATGTATTTCAAGGAACTGTAAAATCAAGAACAAACTAAGACCCAAATTAGCAAAAGAATATAAAGATCAGAGCACAAATATACAAAATGAAGACAAAAAACACTAATGATTAAATGAAAGAATGTTTTTTGAAAAGGTAAAATTGACAAATGTTTTGTCAAACTAAGAAAAAAGAGAAAATTTACATAAAATCAGAAATGAAAAAAGGGCATACTATGATGGACACTACAGAAATATAAGGAATCATGAGTAAGTACTACAAACAATTATACATCAATAAATTGAAAAACTTAGAAATATGTATGCTCTGGACACATATAACCTATCAAAATTGAAGAAAGAAGAAATAGAAAATGTGAGCACACCAACGACAAATAATGAGATGGAAAAAGCGATTTAGTCTGTCAGTCAAGGAAAATCCAAAACTCTTCATACAGTAGCTCACACCTGTAATCTCACCTTTTAGGAACCCAAGGCAGGAGAATCATTAGAGGCCAGGAGTTCAAGATTAGCCTGGGCAACACAACGCGACTCCATCTCTAAAAATAAAAATAAAAATTCCCCAGGTATAGTGGTGTGTACTTGTACTCAGGAGGCTGAGGCAGGAGGATCACTTAAGACCAGGAGTTTGAGGCTGCAGTCAGCTATGACTGCACCACTGTATGCCAGCCTCAGTGATAGAGTGAGACTCTGTCTCTAAAAAAAATAGAAGAAGAAAGAAAATTTCACGACTTGGTGGTTTTCACTGACAAATTCTACAAAGGGTTTAAAAAACCTATACAGATTATTTACAAACGATTTCAAAAAAATGAAAAGGAGGGAACTCTTGCGAACTCATTCTATGAAGACAGCATTACCTGATTCCAAAATGAGACAAGAACAGCAAATAAAAGAAAACTCCAGGCCAATATCATTGATAAACGTAGATGCAAACATTCAAAACCAGTAGTGCTAGCAATGATAATTCAAAAGCACATTAAAAACATTATTCACCATAATCAAGTGGTACTTACCCGGGGAGGTAAGGATGGTCTAACACATGTAAATCAATAAATGTGATACATCACATTAAACAATGAAGGATAAAAACATATAATCATTTCAATAGATGCAGAAAAAGCATTTGACAAAATTAGACATCCTTTTACGATCAAATCTTAATTGGTTATAAAAGAACATAATAAAATAAAGACCATATGTGATAACCCACAGGCAACATTATACTGAATGGTGAAAAGTTGAAAGCTTTGCCTCTAGGATCTGGAACAAGACAAGGATGTTCACTTTAATCACTTTTTTCAACATACTACTGGAAATCCTAGTCAGAACAGTTAGCTAAGAGAAAGAAATAAAAGGGATCCAAATTGGAAAAAAAAAGGCTAATTGTCCCTCTTTGCAGATGACATGATCATATATGTAGAAAACCCTAAATACACCACTGAGAATCAGAAATAGTAAATGAATACAACAAGGTTTCAAGATACAAAAGCAACATAAAAAATCAGTAACATCCCTATACACCAATAGCAGACTATCTGAAAAAGGAATCAAGAAAGTAATCCCATTTAAAATAGCTATTAAAGAAGCAAAATACCTACAAGTAAATTAAGCCATGGAAAGATGAAAATTATTAAATATTGATAAAAGCAATTGAAAAAAGTTAAAATAAATAGAAAGATATCCCATATTCATGGACTAGAAGAATTAATATTGTTGAAATGACCATACTGCTCAAATCAATCTATAGATCCAATATTATCTCTGTCAAATTTCTAATTTCATTCTTCACAGATATTAAAAGAGATCTTAAAATCCATGTGAAACTACAAAACACCCCAAATAGCCAAATAAATCTTAAGGAAAAAGAGCAATGCTAGAGGTATTACAGTATCTAATTTCAAAATATATTACAAAGCTATCCTAACTAAAACAGCATGGTATTGCCATAAAAACAGGCACATAGACCAGTGGAACAAAAACAGAGAGCCCAGGTATAAATCCACACATTTACCTACAGCTTATTTTTGACAAAGATGCAAATATTCAATGGGGAAAAGACAGTCTTTTCAACAAATGCTGCTGGGAAAAGTGGATATCCACATACAAAAGAATGAAAGTAGACCCCTATCTCTCATCGTATACAAAAATCAACTCAAAATAAATTAAATATTCAAATGTAAGACCTCAAACTATGAAACTAGTAGAAGAAAACATAGGTGAAATATTATATGTCATTAGTCTGGGCAAGGACTTTTTAGAAAAGACATTGAAATACATGCACAACAAAAGCAAAAATAAACAAATGGGATTACACCAAATAAAAACTTCTGCACTGCATAGGAAACAATCACTAGAGTGAACAGACAACCTAGAAAATGGGAGAAAATATCTGCAAATTATTCACTTGATAAGGGGTTAATATCCCAAATTTATAGAAAACTCAAGTCAATAGCAAAAATACAAATAATTGGATTAGAAAATAAGAGAGCTGAATAGACATTTCTCCAAATAAGACATAAAAATCACCAACAGGTATATGAAAAAAAGGCTCACCATCACTAATCATCAGAGAAATGCAAGTCAAACCTGTCAGGCCTCTGGGCCCAAGCTAAGCCATCATATCCCCTGTGACCTGCACGTACACATCCAGATGGCCGGTTCCTGCCTTAATTGATGACATTCCACCACAAAAGAAGTGAAAATGGCCTGTTCCTACCTTAACTGATGACATTATCTTGTGAAATTCCTCCTGGCTCATCCTGGCTCAAAAGCTCCCCTACTGAGCACCTTGCGACCCCCACTCCTGCCCGCCAGAGAAAAACTCCCCTTTTTCCTTTACCTACCCAAATCCTATAAAATGGCCCCACCCCTATATTCCTTCACTGACTCTCTTTTCAGATCAGCCCACCTGCACCCAGGTGAAATAAACAGCTTTATTGCTCACACAAAGCCTGTTTGGTGGTCTCTTCACACGGATGTGAGTGAAATTTGGTGCCATGACTCGGAATAGGGGACATCCCTTAGGAGATCAATCCCCTGTCCTCCTGCTCTTTGCTCTGTGAGAAAGATCCACCTATAACTTCAGGTCCTCAGACCAAACGGCCCAAGAAACATCTCACCAATTTCAAATCCAGTAACAGTAAGTGGCCTCTTTTTACTCTCTTCTCCAACCTCCTCCACTATCCCTCAATCTCTTTCTCCTTTCAATCTTGGCGCCACACTTCAATCTCTCTCTTCTGTTAATTTCAATTCATTTCATTTTCTGGTAGAGACAAAGGAGACACGTTTTATCCGTGGACCCAAAACTCTGGTGCCAATCACAGACTAGGGAAGGCAGCCTTCCCTTGGTGTTTAATCATTGCAGGGACACCTCTCTGATTATTCACCCAGGTTTCAGAGGTGTCAAACCACACAGGAATGCCTGCCTTGGTCCTTCACCCTTAGCGGCAAGTCCCGCTTTTCTGGGGGAGGTGCAAGAACCCCAACACCTTCTCTCTGTGTCTCTACCCCTTCTCCACTTTTCTGCGGGAGTGGAAAGAATCCCTCAACCGCTTCTCCTTCACCCTTAGTGGCAAGTCCTGCTTTTCTGGAGGAGAGGCAGGAAACCCAACCTCTTATTTCTGTGCCCCGATCCCTTATTTCCACACCCCGACCTCTTATCTCTGTGCCCCAGCCCCTTATTTCCATGCCCCAACCCCTTCTCTGCTTTTCTGGAGGGCAAGAACCCCCACCCCTTCACCGTGTCTCTACTCTCTTTTCTCTAGGCTTGCCTCCTTCACTATGGGCAAGCTTCCACCTTCCATTCCTCCTTCTTCTCCCTTAGCCTGTGTTCTTAAGAACGTAAAACTTCTTCAACTCGGGGGGTGGAGCCAAGATGGCCGAATAGGAACAGTTCCGGTCTCCAGCTCCCAGCCTGAGCGACACAGAAGACGGGTGATTTCTGCATTTCTGCTTGAGGTACCGGTTTCATCTCACTAGGGAGTGCCAAACAGTGGGTGCAGGACAGTCGGTGAGGCGCACTGTGCGTGAGCTGAAGCAGGGTGAGGCATTGCCTCACTCGGGAAGCGCAAGGGGTCAGGGAGTTCCCTTTCCTAGTCAAAGAAAGGGGTAACAGACGGCACCTGGAATATCGGGTCAGTCCCACCCCAATACTGCACTTTTCCAATGGGCCTGGAAAATGGCACACTAGGAGACTGTGTCCCACACCTGGCTCAGAGGGTCCTATGCCCACGGAGTCTCGCTGATTGCTAGCACAGCAGTCTGAGATCAAGCTGCAAGGCGGCAGTGAGGCTGGGGGAGGGGCGCCCGCCATTGCCCAGGCTTGCTTAGGTAAACAAAGCAGCCAGGAAGCTCGAACTGGGTGGAGCCCTCCACAGCTCAAGGAGGCCTGCCTGCCTCTGTAGGCTCCACCTCTGGGGGCAGGGCACAGACAAACAAAAAGTCAGCAGGAACCTCCTCAGAATTAAATGTCCCTGTCTGACTGACAGCTTTGAAGAGAGTAGTGGTTCTCCCAGCACGCAGCTGGAGATCTGAGAACGGACAGACTGCCTCCTAAAGTGGGTCCCTCACCCCTGAGCAGCCTAACTGGGAGGCACCCCCACAGTAGGGACAGACTGACACCTCACTCGGCCGGGTACTCCTCTGAGACAAAACTTCCAGAGGAACTATCAGACAGCTGAATTTGTGGTCTCATGAAAATCCGCTGTTCCGCAGCCACCGCTGCTGACACCCAGCCAAACAGGGTCTGGAGTGGACCTCTAGTAAACTCCAACAGACCTGCAGCTGAGGGTCCTGTCTGCTAGAAGAAAACTAACAAACAAAGGACATCCACACCAAAAACCCATCTGTGCATCACCATCATCAAAGACCAAAAGTAGATAAAACCACAAAGATGGGGAAAAAACAGAGCAGAAAAGCTGGAAACTCTAAAAAGCAAAGCACCTTTCCTCCTCCAAAGGAACGCAGTTCCTCACCAGCAACGGAACAAAGCTGGATGGAGGATGACTTTGACGAGTTGAGAGAAGAAGGCTTCAGACGATCAAACTACTCTGAGCTTCGGGAGGAAATTCAAAACAATAGCAAAGAAGTTAAAAACTTTGAAAAAAAATTAGAAGAATGGATAACTAGAATAGCCAATGGAGAGAAGGGCTTAAAGGAGCTGATGGAGCTGAAAGCCAAGTTTCGAGAACTACGTGAAGATTGCAGAAGCCTCAGTAGCAGATGCGATCAACTGGAAGAAAGGGTATCGCTGATGGAAGATGAAATGAATGAAATGAAGTGAGAAGGGAAGTCTAGAGAAAAAAGAATAAAAAGAAATGAACAAAGCCTCCAAGAAATTTGGGACTACGTGAAACGACCAAACCTACGTCTGATTGGTGTACCTGAAAATGATGGGGAGAATGGAACCAAGTTGGAAAACACTCTGCAAGATATTATCCAGGAGAACTTCCCCAATCTAGCAAGGCAGGCCAACATTCAGATTCAGGAAATACAGAGAATGCCGCAAAGATAATCGTCGAGAAGAGCAACTCCAAGACACATAATTGTCAGATTCACCAAAGTTGAAATGAAGGAAAAAATGATAAGGGCAGCCAGAGAGAAAGGTCGGGTTACCCACAAAGGGAAGCCCATCAGACTAACAGCTGATCTCTCGGCAGAAACTCTACAAGCCAGAAGAGAGTGGGGGCCAATATTCAACATTCTTAAAGAAAAGAATTTTCAACCCAGAATTTCATATCCAGCCAAACTAAGCTTCATAAGTGAAGGAGAAATAAAATACGTTACAGACAAGCAAACGCTGAGTGATTTTGTCACCACCAGGCCTGCCCTAAAAGAGCTCCTGAAGGAAGCACTAAACATGGAAAGGAACTACTGGTACCAGCCACTCCAAAAGCATGCCAAATTGTAAAGACCATCGAGGCTAGGAAGAAACTGCATCAACTAACGAGCAAAATAACCAACTAACATCATAATGACAGGATCAGAGTCACACATAACAATATTAACGTTAAATGTAAATGGGCTAAATGCTCCAATTAAAAGACACAGACTGGCAAACTGGATAAGGAGTCCGGACCCATCAGTGTGCTGTATTCAGGAAACTCATCTCACGTGCAGAGACACACATAGACTTAAAATAAAGGGATGGAGGAAGATCTATCAAGCAAATGGAAAACAAAAAAAGGCAGGGGTTTCAATCCTAGTCTCTGATAAAATAGACTTTAAACCAACAAAGATCAAAAGAGACAAAGAAGGCCATTACATAATGGTAAAGGGATCAATTCAACAAGAAGAGCTAACTATCCTAAATATATATGCACCCAACACAGGAGCACCAAGATTCATAAAGCAAGTCCTGAGTGATCTACAAAGGGACTTAAACTCCCACACAATAATAATGGGAGATTTTAACACCCCACTGTCAGCATTAGACAGATCAACGAGACAGAAAGTTAAGAAGGATATCCAGGAATTGAACTCAGCTCTGCACAAAGTGGACCTAATAGACATCTACAGAACTCTCCACCCCAAATCAACAGAATATACATTTTTTTCAGCACCACACCACACCTATTCCACAATTGACCACATAGTTGGAAGTAAAGCTCTCCTCAGCAAATGTAAAAGAACAGAAATTATAACAAACTGTCTCTCAGACCACAGTGCAATCAAACTAGAACTCAGGATTAGGAAACTCACTCAAAACCACTCAACTACATGAAAACTGAACAACCTGCTCCTGAATGACTATTGGGTACATAATGAAATGAAGGCAGAAATAAAGATGTTGTTTGAAACCAACGAGAACAAAGACACAACATACCAGAATCTCTAGGACACGTTCAAAGCAGTGTGTAGAGGGAAATTTGTAGCACTAAATGCCCACAAGAGAAAACAGGAAAGATCCAAAATTGACACCCTAACATCACAATTAAAAGAACTAGAAAAGCAAGAGCAAACAGATTCAAAAGCTAGCAGAAGGCTAGAAATAACTAAAATCAGAGCAGAACTGAAGGAAATTGAGACACAAAAAACCCTTCAAAAAATTAATGAATCCAGGAGCTGGTTTTTTGAAAAGATCAACAAAATTGATGGACCGCTAGCAAGACTAATAAAGAAGAAAAGAGAGAAGAATCAAATAGATGCAATTAGAAATGAAAAAGGGGATATCACCACTGATCCCACAGAAATACAATCTACCATCAGAGAATACTACAAACACCTCTTTGCAAATAAACTAGAAAATCTAGAAGAAATGGATAAATTCCTCGACAAATCCACCCTCCCAAGACTAAATCAGGAAGAAGTTGAATCTCTGAATAGACCAATAACAGGTTCTGAAATTGTGGCAGTAATCAATAGCTTACCAACCAAAAAGAGTCCAGGACCTGATGGATTCACAGCTGAATTCTACCAGAGGTACAAGGAGGAACTGGTACCATTTCTTCTGAAACTATTCCAATTGATAGAAAAAGAGAGAATCCTCCCTAACACATTTTATGAAGCCAGCATCATCCTGATACCAAAGCCTGGCAGAGACATAACCAAAAAAGAGAATTTCAGACCAATATCCTTGATGAACATTGATGCAAAAATCCTCAATAAAATACTGGCAAACCGAATCCAGCAGCACATCAAAAAGCTTATACACCATGATCAAGTGGGCTTCATCCCTGGGATGCAAGGCTGGCTCAACATACGCAAATCAATAAGTGTAATCCAGCATATAAACAGAACCAAAGACAAAAACCACATGATTATCTCAATAGATGCAGAAAAGGCCTTTGATAAAATTCAACAACCCTTCATGCTAAAAACTCTCAATAAATTAGGTATTGATGGGACGTATCTCAAAATAATAGGAGCTATCTATGACAAACCCACAGCCAATATCATACTGAATGGGCAAAAACTGGAAGCATTCCCTCTGAAAACTCGCACAAGACAGGGATGCCCTATTCAACATAGTGCTGGAAGTTCTGGCCAGAGGAATCAGGCAGGAGAAGGAAATAAAGGGTATTCAATTAGGAAAAGAGGAAGTCAAATTATCCCTGTTTGCAGATGACATGATTGTATATCTAGAAAATCCCATTGTCTCAGCCCAAAATCTCCTTAAGCTGATTAGCAACTTCAGCAAAGTCTCAGGATACAAAATCAATGTACAAAAATCACAAGCATTCCTGTACACCAATCACGGACAAACAGAGAGCCAAATCATGAGTGAACTCCCATTCACAATTGCTTCAAAGAGAATAAAATACCTAGGAATCCAACTTACAAGGGATGTAAAGGACCTCTTCAAGGAGAACTACAAACCACTGCTCAATGAAATAAAAGAGGATACAAACAAATGGAAGAATATTCCATGCTCATGGGTAGGAAGAATCAATATCGTGAAAATGGCCATACTGCCCAAAGTAATTTATAGATTCAATGCCATCCCCATCAAGCTACCAATGACTTTCTTCACAGAATTGGAAAAAACTACTTTAAAGTTCATATGGAACCAAAAAAGAGCCCGCATCGCCAAGTCAATCCTAAGCCAAAAGAACAAAGCTGGAGGCATCACGCTACCTGACTTCAAAGTATACTACAAGGCTACAGTAACCAAAACAGCATGGTACTGGTACCACAACAGAGATATAGATCAATGGAACAGAACAGAGCCCTCAGAAATGACGCCGCATATCTACAACTATCTGATCTTTGACAAACCTGACAAAAACAGGAAACGGAGAAAGGATTCCCTATTTAATAAATGGTGCTGGGAAAACTGGCTAGCCATATGTAGAAAGCTGAAACTGGATCCCTTCCTTACACCTTATACAAAAATTAATTCAAGATGGATTAAAGACTTATATGTTAGACCTAAAACCATTAAAATCCTACAAGAAAACCTAGGCAATACCATTCAGGACATAGGTGTGGGCAAGGACTTCATGTCTAAAACACCAAAAGCAATGGCAACAAAAGCCAAAATTGACAAATGGGATCTAATTAAACTAAAGAGCTTCTGCACAGCAAAAGAAACTATCATCAGAGTGAACAGGCAACCTACAGAATGGGAGAAAATTTTTGCAACCTACTCATCTGACAAAGGGCTAATATCCAGAATCTACAATGAACTCAAACAAATTTACAAGAAAAAAACAAACAACCCCATCAAAAAGTGGGCAAAGGACATGAACAGACACTTCTCAAAAGAAGACATTTATGCAGCCAAAAAACACATAAGAAATGCTCATCATCACTGGCCATCAGAGAAATGCAAATCAAAACCACAGTGAGATACCATCTCACACCAGTTAGAATGGCCATCATTAAAAAATCAGGAAGCAACAGGTGCTGGAGAGGATGTGGAGAAATAGGAACACTTTTACACTCTTGTTGGGACTCTAAACTAGTTCAACCATTGTGGAAGTCAGTGTGGCGATTCCCCAGGGATCTAGAACTAGAAATACCATTTGACCCAGCCATCCCATTACTGGGTATATACCCAAAGGACTATAAATCATGCTGCTATAAAGACACATGCACACGTATGTTTATTGCGGCACTATTCACAATAGCAAAGAGTTGGAACCAACCCAAATGTCCAACAACGATAGACTGGATTAAGAAAATGTGGCACATATACACCATGGAATACTATGCAGCCATAAAAAATGATGAGTTCGTGTCCTTTGTAGGGGCACGGATGAAACTGGAAAACATCATTCTCAGTAAACTATCGCAAGGACAAAAAACCAAACACTGCATGTTCTCACTCATAGGTGGGAATTGAACAATGAGAACTCATGGACACAGGAAGGGGAACATCACACTCCGGGGACTGTTGTGGGGTTGTGGGAGGGGGGAGGGACAGCATTAGGAGATATATCTAATCCTAAATGATGAGTTAATGGGTGCAGGAAATCAACGTGGCACATGGATACATATGTAACAAACCTGCACATTGTGCACATGTACCCTAAAACCTAAAGTATAATAAAAAAAAAAAACCTGAAAAAAAAAAATTTCTTCAACTCTCACCTGACCTAAAATCTAAGCATCTCGGATCTTATTTTCTTCTGCAATGCTGCTTGACCCCAATACAAACTCAACAGTAGTTCCAAATAGCCGGAAAACAGCACTTTCAATTTTTCCATCCTACAAGATCTAAAGAATTCTTGTCGTAAAATAGGCAAACGGTCTGAGCTGCCTGATGTCCAGACATTCTTTTGCACATCAGTCCCTCTCTAGTCTCTGTTCCCAATGCAATTCATCCCAAATCTTCCTTCTTTCCCTCCCACCTGTCCCCTCAGTCCCAACCCCAAGCTTTGCTGAGTCTTTCTAATCTTTCTTTTCTACAGACCCATCTGACTTCTCCCCTCCTCGCCAGGCTGAACTAGGTCCCAATTCTTCCTCAGCCTCTGCTCCTCCACCCTATAATCCTTTTATCACCTCCCCTCCTCACACCTGGTCTGGCTTTCGGTTTCGTTCTGTGACTAGCCCTCCCCCACCTGCCCAGCAATTTACTCTTAAAAAGGTGGCTGGATCTAAAGGCATAGTCAAGGTTAATGCACCTTTTTCTTTATCCCAAATCTGATAGTGTTTAGGCTCTTTTTCATGAAATATAAAACTCCAGCCCAGTTCATGGCTCATTTGGCAGCAACCCTGAGATACTTTACAGCCTTAGACCCTAAAATGTCAAAAGGCCATCTTATTTTCAATATACATTTTATTACCCAATCTGCTCCCAATATTAAATAAAACTCCTAAAATTAAATTCCGGCCCTGAAACCCCACAACAGGACTTGATTAACCTCCCCTTCAAGGTGTACAATAATAGAGTAGAGGCAGCCAAGTAGCAACATATTTCTGAGTTGCAATTCCTTGCCTCCACTGTGAGAAAAACCCCAGCCACATCTCCAGCACACAAGATCTTCCAAACGCCTGAACTGCAGTGGCCATGCATTCCTCCAGAACCGCCTCCCCTAGGAGCTTGCTACAAGTGCCAGAAATCTGGCCACCAGGCCAAGGAATCCCCACAGCCCAGGATTCCTCCTAAGCCATGTCCCATCTGTGCAGGACCCCACTGGAAATCTGACTGTCCAACTCACCTGGCAGCCACTCCCAGAGCCCCTGGAACTCTGGCTCAAGGCTCTCTGACTCCTTCCCAGATCTTCTCGGCTTAGCGGCTGAAGACACGCTGCCCGATCACCTCGGAAGTCCCGTAGACCATCACAGACGCCGAGCTTTAAGTAACTCCCACAATGGAAGGTAAGTCCATTCTCTTCTTAATCAATATGGAGGCTACCCACTCCACATTACCTTCTTCTCAAGGGCCTGTTTCCCTTGCCTCCATAAGTGTTGTTAAGTATTGACAGCCAGGCTTTTAAACCTCTTAAAACTCCCCAACTCTGGTGCCAACTTAGACAATAGTCTTTTAAGCACTCCTTTTTAGTTATCCCCACCTGCCCAGTTCCCTTATTAGGCTGAGACACTTTAACTAAATTATCTGCTTCCCTGACTATTCCTGGACTACAGCTACATCTCATTGCCGCCCTTCTTCCCAATCCAAAGCCTCCTTTGCGTCCTCCTCTTGTATCCCCCCAACTTAACCCACAAGTATAAGATAACTCTACTCCCTCCTTGGCAACCGATGATTAACCCCTTACCATCTCATTAAAACCTAATCACCCTTACCCCGCTCAATGCCAATATCCCATCCCACAGCATGCTTTGAAAGGATTAAAATCTGTTATCACTCTCCTGCTACAGCATGGCCTTTTAAAGCCTATAAACTCTCCTTACAATTCCCCCATTTCACCTGTCCTAAAACCAGACAAGCCTTACAAGTTAGTTCAGAATCTATGCCTTATCAACCAAATTGTTTTGCCTATCCACCCCATGGTGTCAAACCCGTATACTCTCCTATCCTCAATACCTCCCTCCACAATCCATTATTCTGTTCTGGATCTCAAAAACGCTTTCTTTCCTATTCCTTTTCACCCTTCATCCCAGCCTCTCTTCGCTTTCACTTGGACTGACCCTGACACCCATCAGGCTCAGCAAATTACCTAGGCTGTACTGCCGCAAAGCTTCACAGACAGCCTCCATTACTTCAGTCAAGCCCAAATTTCTTCCTTATCCATTACCCGTCTCAGCATAATTCTCATAAAAACACACGTGCTCTCCCTGCCAATCATGTCTGACCAATCTCTCAAACCCCAAACCCTTTTACAAGATAACAACTCCTTTCCTTCCTGGGCATGGTTAGATACTTTTGCCTTTAGATACTTAGTTTTGCCATCCTATCCAAACCATTATATAAACTCACAAAAGGAAACCTAGCTGACCCCATAGATCTAAATCCTTTCCCCACTCCTCTTTCCGTTCCTTCAAGACAGCTTTAGAGACTGCCCCCACCCTACCTCTCCCTGACTCATCCTAACACTTTTCATTACACACAGCTGAAGTGCAGGGCTGTGCAGTCAGAATTCTTACACAAGGACCGGGATCGCGTCCTGTAGCCTTTTTATTCAAACCACTTGACCTTACTGTTTTAGGCTGGCCATCATGTCTCCGTGCAGCGGCTGCTGCCACCCTAACACTTTTAAAGGCCCTTAAAATCACAAACTATGCTCAACTCACTCTCTACAGCTCTCATAATTTCCAAAATCTATTTTCTTTCTCACACCTGATGCATATACGTTCTGCTTCCCGGCTACTTCAGCTGTACTCACTCTTTGTTGAGTCTCCCACAATTACCATTGTTCCTGGCCCAACTTCAATCCGGCTTCCCATAGTACTCCTGATACCACACCTGACCCTCATGACTGCATCTCTCTGATCCACCTGACGTTCATCCCACTTCCCCATTTCCTTCTTCCCTGTTTCTCACCCTGATCACACTTGGTTTATTGATGGCAGTTCCACCAGACCTAATTGCCACACGCCAGCAAAGGCAGGCTATGCTATAGTACAAGCCACTAGCCCGCCTCTTAGAACCTCTCATTTCCTTTCCATTGTGGAAATCTATCCTCAAGGAAATAACTTCTCAGTGTTCCATCTGCTATTCTTCTACTCCTCAAGGATTATTCAGGCCCCCTCCCTTCCCTACACATCAAGCTCAAGGATTTGCTCCTGCCCAGGACTGGCAAATTTGCTATTCTACTACTTCTCAGGGATTATTCAGGCCCCCTCCCTTCCCTACAAATCAAGTTCAAGGATTTGCCCCCCACCCAGGACTGGCAAATTAGCTTTACTCAACATGCCCCGAGTCAGGAAACTAAAATACCTCTTGGTCTAGGTAGACACTTTCACTAGATAGGTAGAGGCCTTTCCCACAGGGTCTAAGAAGGCCACCACGGTCATTTCTTCCCTTCTGTCAGACATAATTCCTCTGTTTGGCCTTCTCACCTCTATACAGTCTGATAGCAGACCGGCCTTTATTAGTCAAATCAGCCAAGCATTTTTTCAGGCTCTTAGTATTCAGTTAAACCTTTATATCCCTTACAGTCCTCAGTCTTCAGGAAAAGTAGAACAGACTAATAGTCTTTTAAAAACACACCTCACCAAGCTCAGCCACCAACTTAAAAAGGATTGGACAATACTTTTACCACTTCCCCTTCTCAGAATTCAGGCCTGTCCTCAGAATGCTACAAGGTACAGCCCATTTGAGCTCCTGTATAGACACCCCTTTTTATTAGGCCCCAGTCTCATCCCAGACACCAGACCAACTTGGACTGTGCCCCAAAAAACTTGTCATCCCTACTGTCTTCTGTCTAGTCATAATCATATTCACCATTCTCAACTACTCATACATGCCCTGCTCTTGTTTACACTGCCAGTTTACACTGTTTCTCCAAGCCATCACAGCTGATATCTCCTGGTGCTATCCTCAAACTGCCACTATAAACTCTTAAAGTAAATAAATAATCTTTGCTGGCAAAGCTATGCTGAACCTCCTTAGGCACTCTGTAATTAAATGTCCTAGGTCCTCCAAATTCTTAGTCCTTTAACACCTGTTTCTCCCCTTCTCTTATTCCATTTAGTTTTTCAATTCATACAAAACTGTATTCAGGCCATCACCAATAATTCTAAATGACAAATGTTTCTTCTAACAACCCCACAATATCACCCCTTACCACAAAATCTTCCTTCAGCTTAATCTCTCCCACTCTAGGTTCCCACACCACCCCTAATCCTGTTCGAAGCAGCCTGAGAAACATCGCCCATTATCTCTCCATACCACTCCCCAAAAATTTTCACCGTCCCAACACTTTACCACTAATTCGTTTTATTTTTCTTATTAGTATAAGAAGACAGGAATGTCAGGCCTCTGAGCCCAAGCTAAGCCATCATATTCCTTGTGACCTGCACGTACACATCCAGATGGCTGGTTCCTGCCTTAACTGATGACATTCCACCATAAAAGAAGTGAAAATGGCCTGTTCCTACCTTAACTGATGACATTATCTTGTGAAATTCCTTCTCCTGGCTCATCCTGGCTCAAAAGCTCCCCTATTGAGCACCTTGTGACCCCCACTCCTGCCCACCAGAGAACAACTCCCCTTTTTCCTTTACCTACCCAAATCCTATAAAATGGCCCCACCCCTATATTCCTTCACTGACTCTCTTTTCAGATCAGCCCACCTGCACCCAGGTGAAATAAACAGCTTTATTGCTCACACAAAGCCTGTTTGTGGTCTCTTCACACAGATGCAAGTGAAAAAACCCACAGTGAGATATCATCTCACCCTGCTTAGAATGCCTTTTATGAAAAAGTCAAAGAATAACAAATGCTGGCAAGGATGTGAAAAAAGGGGAATGTTCATACTCTGTTGGTGGAAATGTAAATTAGAGCAATTGTTATGGAAAACAATATAACTTCCAAAAACATTAAAAAGTGACTTACCACATAATCCAGCAATCCCACTACTGGGTGTATATTCAAAGAAAATTAAATCAGTATCTCAAAGAGATTTCTGCACTCTCATGTTTATTACAGCACTATTCACAATAGCCTAGAATCAACCTAAGTGTCCATCAATGAATGAATGGATAAAGAAAATGTGGCATATATACTGTATTTGGCCATTCTTGCATTGCTATAAAGAAATACCTCAGATTGGATAATTTATAAGAAAAGAGACTTAATTGGCTCCTGGTTCTGTGGGCTGTACAGGAAGCATAGTGCCAACATCTGCTTTTGGGGCCGCAGGAAGCTCGAGAATTGTTCACTATCATGAGGATAGCACCAAGCCATGAGGGATCCACCTCCATGACCCAAACACCTCCTACCAGGCCCCATCTCTAACAGTGGGGATTACAATATAACATGAGATATGGGTCAGGACAAATATCCAAACTATATCATATGCACATTTGGCCATAAAAAAGGATAAAATCATGTCATTTGTGACAACATGAATGAACATAGAGGACATTGTGGTAAGTGAAATAAGCTAACCACAGAAAGACAAATATCACATGATCTCATTCATATGTGAAATCTAAGAACGCTGATCTAATAGAGAGTAGAAGAGTGGTTACCAGACTGGGAAAGATAGAGAGGAGAGGTTTTAACAATGTGTCATGTATCAAAATACGACATTGTACCCCATCGACATGTGAAATTATCATGTGTCCACTTAATAAAAAAAAAGAAAATGGAAGAGTCAAGGTACTGGGGCACTCGAAGAGACAGAAGAGAAGGTGAATTGGCAGTAAGGAAGAGAGAGTCTGAAAGAGCAGGTCACAGAGTGGAACATTAAAGTTTATAACATTAGAAATCAATTTTTAAGTTATTGAAAAGTTAAGTTTATAGCCATGAAAGTGAGTAGCTCAGTTGAAGTGAAAGTAAAAGTCAATGAAAGATTAAATTTGAAAATATATTGCTTGGCATTTAGTAGTTACTTCAGAAATATTAATAAATCTTAAGAAAATTAAGAACACCAAAGCATTCATAGTGGGCCATTATCATAATATGAATTTATGTGGTAATCTTTTATTCTTTCTAGTGAAGGGAGTAATTCAACAGTCTTGATTATAGGTTAGAAAATGATTTCTCCAGGTGTGACCCACTGACCACATTCATTGTATTTGAATTGCTTGAGCAACTTGTTTCAGGAGAAAATGGAAAGATTTTAAGATGGACCAACGAAATTACCACTGAGTGTCTTCAAGAAATCTCAGCCTTGTCTAGAATAACCTGGGTTATCTGTTTCTATGGGGTCTCTTTGCCTTTTGTTTTCTTTGTTATTTGCAGTCCTGTTAGTCGTAGATTACTGAGAGTAATGCAAATATTCTTGTCTATAGACATGCAAATGATTGATTTTGGTGGAAGTATAATTAATTTTCCTTTTTCCACCTTCCATCAAGAAGTCAGTTTTGAACCTATCAAGCAAATTTATTTCAGTGTTCCTTAGTGCCTAGATATGTGTGGCTCTTTTAATTTTCCATAAAACTCATTGTAACATCTAACTGACTCCCTCATTAAATAAATGAGTTAAACAAAAATCTTAGACAAATGTTCATTGTATATTTGTAAGTCATAATTTACCCTACTTGAAGCAATTTTCCTTTAACACTCCTAAAAATACAGATTCCTATGCCCCATGCTAGACTTATTAAATCAAAATCTCAGGCGTAAGGCGCAAGAATCTGCATTGTTAGTAAGATTTTCAAGTGATTTTTAGGCATATTATATTGTATTAACCATTACCATTCTAATTCTTTAAACTTGAATTATTGTGTTTATAATTCCATCTTCATCAAAGTAAACTTTTGGTTAGCACAAACGGTAGAAACCCCCTTATTCAATAAGATTGGGACCAGTAATAAAAAGATTAATAACAAATTTAAGTTAGATGGAGGAATCATAAAAAGTATTAGATGTAAGTCCTTAAAACGACTTTAATTTAAAAGACACGTGTAAATAAATTTGCCAGTATTTTGATGACAAGGTCAAAGTCTTGCACGGATTCACTGAGTGGAGTTTCTTGTGGCAATGATATGTTGTCATTCATTTCTTGTTCACTTTCTGTGAAGACAACTGGGGTAAAGCAATCTGAAATCCTAGATTATACAATTTTTCCCATTTGTTTCGTTGTCTTGCCAACAGTTAAGCTGGCAGCAACTGTTTGAGTGTCTCGTTTTCCCAACACATTTAGTTTATTTCTCAGAGAAACAACAACACTACTCTTGTTATACTCATTTTCTCAGTTTACATAATATTTATTTATTTTTTATTTTATTTTATTTTTGAGACGGAGTCTTGCTCTGCCACCCAGGCTAGAGTGCAGTGGTGTGATCTCTGCTCACTGCAAGCTCCACTTCCTGGGTTCACCTCATTCTCCTGCGTCAGCCTCCAAAGTAGCTGGGAGTACAGGCGCCCGCCACCACGTCCTGCTAATTTTTTTGTATTTTCAGTAGAGACGGGGTTTCACCATGTTAGCCAGGATGGTCTCGATCTCTTGACCTAGTTATCTGCCCGCCTCGGCCTACCAATATAATATTTAACTAAGTTGCATAGCTACAAGAGCAAGAACAAATGGTGTAAACATATTTAGGAATGAACACAGCTTCCTCTTAGAGACTATACAATTTCTGTGATGGAAGGAGAAATGTACAGGCATTAAAAGTAGCTCAAAGGCTTTCAGTTTGCAATGGACATCAGTCAATAAGTTGTACAGGGGTACCAGAAAGTGCTGATTGCAAATCAGTTAAGTGGAGGTCCGTTAAGGCAGCATCCACTGTATCTTAATTTGTAAAGTGAATGTTCTAAAACTGGGTTCACTTTTGCTATAAAGGACCAGATGATAAATATTTTAGGCTTTGCAAACCATACGGTCTCTATAGCAACCATTCAACTCTACCATTGTAGCAGGAAAGCACCACAGATCCATGGATGTGCTCCAGTAAAACTTTATTTATTAAAACAGGCAGCTGGTCTGAGGGCCATGTATATATCTTGCTGTTTCCATACAATTTCCTAACTTAGTAGGTCCCTGCCTTTTTAACCATCAAGGATTACTTTTAATCCTCTCCTCTGATTTTATGTTTCAAAAGCCTTAAGAAAAACCCACAAAATATATTTATTTTGTAATTTTGGGGGGTTCTTATTTTATTAATAATTAATGATATATAAAGGCTACCCATTAGGTCAGTATGAAATAATCAACATTACTAACTCTAATGACTTAGGTCTGGATAGAAATAAAACGTATTCAACTATATGTATAACTTAAAACCTGTATAGCTTTTTCTGGTGTAAATATATAACCTTTCAAGATTTTTCAAGTATTAAATATAACTTTTGGGAATCCCCACACCTGGCTCCCTATGATGACATTCAAGAATTCTTTAGGATTCTGGGAATCTTAGAATGAAAGTCATTGTTCTGTAGGAATGAATGAATGAATGAATGAATGAAAAAGAAAGGGAAGAAAAAAGAGCCTGTCTACTAATTGTAAATTGATCATCAATGAACGTTTATTTTATTAATAAATTTGTCAACTTTGGGTTGCCAAATCTAACAAGATACCAACATGGCGTTCGTGGTGATCGCACCTCTAGTCAAATTTTATTTTAGCTTATTGATTATACTATTAATATCACCCTGAAATACTCAAAACTTCTGTCTTAATTCTGTGAATAATTCATTTATTAATCACCCTATACACTACTTAATGAATGGAATGGTGCTTGGAATAAAGATAATTACAGGGCTAAAAGGTTTTTCTCTGAAGGCAGGGCATAGGATTTTGTTGTATGACTGGAATAAAACAATCTTAATCAATATTTTCTGCAACCAGTGGCTTTTGACTTAGTCGTCTATTAATATCTATCAATCACTAACCTCAGTCCTATTTCCTCCATTCTTCTTTTTCTATCATAAAACTTGTCCATTTTTTTCCATTAGATCTATGTTTCTCTTCTTTTCTTTTCATC
Organism: Nomascus leucogenys; assembly: GCF_006542625.1. Lineage (NCBI taxonomy): Eukaryota > Metazoa > Chordata > Mammalia > Primates > Hylobatidae > Nomascus > Nomascus leucogenys. The sequence goes on along the minus strand of NW_022096634.1, from coordinate 26,671 downwards.
CAAAACGGACATCAACTTAGTACAGATTGTGCAATTGATCCGAACCCTACAGAACTCACTGTTTCCATTTACATAACTTACATAACTGTCAAGCTGAAATCACTGTCAAATTTTTTAATTCAAAATTTTAATTTAATTTAATCACATTTATTTATTCATTCATTAATTTATTTTGAAAATAATTTTAACTTGTATTTTATATTCAGGGGTACATGTGCCAGTTTGTTACATGGGTATATCTCATAATGCTGAGTTTTGGGGTATGAATGATCCCATCATCCAGATGCTGATTTGATATGGTTTGACTCTGTGTCCCCACCCAAATTGTAATTCCCAATGTAGGGGGAATGACCTGGTGGGAGGTGATTAGCTCATGAGGGCAGATTTCCACCTTGCTGTTCTTAGATGTTGAGTTCTCATGAGATCTGATTGTTTAAACATATGGCACATCCCCCTTGTCTCACTTGCTCTCCTGCCACCATGGTAGAATGTGCCTTGCTTCCTCCTTCACCTTCTGCCATGATTGTAAGTTTCCTGAAGCCTCCCAGCCATGCTTCCTGTACAGCCTGTGGAGCTGTGAGTCAGTTAAACCTCTTTTCTTTATAAATTACCCAGTCTCAGGTAGTTCTATATAGCAGTGTGAGAACAGATTAATACATGAGCATAGTACCCAATAGTTTGTCAAACCTTGCCTTCCTCCTTCTCCCCTCTAGTAGTCCCAGTGTCTATTCTTTCCATCTTTATGTCCATGAGCACCCAGTGTTTAGCTCTCACTTATAAGTCAGATCATGTGGTATTTTGTTTTATGTTCCGGCATTAATTCACTTAGGATAATGGCCTCCAGCTGCATCCACGTTGCTTCAAAGGACATGATTTTGTTATTTTTATGGCTGCATAGTATTCCACGGTGTATGAAATGGCTTGGAAGATGGCCCCCATAAATCTCATGGTGAAATGTAATCCTCAGTGTTGGAGGTGGGGCCTGGTAGGAGGTGTTTGGGTCATGGGGGTGGATCTCTCATGGCCTGATACCATCATTGTGACAGTGAATTCTTTCAAGATCCTGTTGTGTTAAGGGTGTGTGGTACTTACTGCCACTCCCATTTTCTCTTGCTCCTGCTCTGACCATGTGATGTGCCTACTCCCTCTTTGCCTTCCATCATGAGTAAAAACTCCCTGGAGCCTCCACAGGCGCCATGCAGATGCCACCACCATGCTTCCTGTACAGCCTGCAAAGCTGTGAGCCAATTAAATCTCTTTTCCTTATAAATTACCCAGCCTCAGGTATTTCTTCATAGCAATGCAAGAATGGACTAATAATACAGTGTAAACGTACCACATTTTATTGATCCAATCCACTGTTGATGGGCACCTAGGCTGACTCCATGTCTTTGCTATTGTGAATAGTGCTGTGATGAACATGGAAGTGCATGTGTCTTTTTGGTAGAATAACTGATTTTCTTTGGGTTATATACCAGTAATGGAATTGTTGGCTTGAATGGTAATTCTATTTTTCAATTCTTTGAGAAATTTCCAAACTGCTTTCAACAGTGGCTGAACTAATTTACATTTGCACCAATTATGTGTAAATGTTCCTTTTTCTCCACAGCCTCCCAAGATCTGTTGTTTTTTGATTTTTTAATAGTAGCTATTCTGACTGGTGTAAGATGGTATCTCGTTTTGGTTTTGATTTGCATTTCTCTGATGATTAGTGATGTTAAGCCTCATCTTTGCCACAATAAAACTGGGAAAATACAGTGTTACTTGTCAAAACAAATTGTTTTACTTTGCTTTAAAAATAATCGAGTAGTATATTTCTTCCAGCACAATTAAGGAGTAAACATTTAGAAATGTACAGTACCTTGCTGTTAAGTCTTTGCACAAATATACCAGTCGAACATAAAGGCCACCTTAAACTTTCATTTGAAATGAAAGAAAATTTTTAAGAGGTTAAGGGCTAGTAAATTGTTAGTCCTGAAGTTAAATTAGCTCAAATAAATGCAAAGACTTTCCTTTAATTAAAGCCTTTTAAATGAACACTTTAAATCATAGTTGGTTTCTCCCTCAAATCTTGTCCAAAGCCACTGTTTACAACTCAGTGTATCAAAGAAGGTTTCAGACATGATTATGAAGCTCCCTCAACTCACAATGTGCTATTTGCAACCTTAGATGGCTATCATTCTGGCTTTTCTACCTTTTAGCAACAATAAGCACACCCCTCCCATTTCTCCCCCACCCTGACTTACCCCTCTTTTCATTTAATATATAATTTTTCTCAGAGTGTTCTTACACATCTTCAACTGTAAATATGACAAAAGCACACAGTATAGTACATGTGTCATGTATAAATGTTGTATCTAGTCATACAATTTTGCTTTTAAAAAAGAAATATTTTATTTTCAAAAAGCAAAGACTCTAGGAACCTTTTCTAGCTGCCAGTCAAAAAAACATAAATTCCTGGTTAGTTTCCCAAATTTGCCGATCATAAGAACCACTTGTGATATTTGTCAAACACATGTATTCTGAGGCCCGTACGTGATCTCCTGAATCAGAATCTCCAGGTCAGAGGCCCGGGAATACACATTTTAAACAAACGTCCACAGTTATTATTATGATTAGTAAAACTTGAAAAAAATTTCACTAGGATGTTATGACTGAATAACCTCACAAACATAGGAAAGTTACTGGAAAAAAATATGAGCAGAATTTCAGAATCTGCCTTCGCTGAATGTGTTTGTTCCCTCCTCTTTTTTTTTTTTTTTTTTTTTTTTTTGTTGGGGAGAGCCACAAGTTTATTATTAATGTAAGTTTTGGTTAAGACAAGTCAAAAAGAAAAATCTTGGTCAGAGTTACTCAGGTAAGCTGCTCTCATGGTAAAAAGATGGTGCAAAGGCAATGGGCAACTTGGTAATGGCATCCCTCAATATGCTTAGCGCTTGAGTCTCCTGCTCCAATCTGGACTGGCTGCACATGTCCGGTTCACTGCTGTCATCTCAAAATATCCCTTTACCAGCTACCTGGGAACTCCCTTAATCTGTTTACTACATTGAATCTCCTGTTCCCTGTGTCTTATATCTTCCTACGTCTTGATTTACTCTTCATATTTTGGTGAGCACCTTCTCCAGTAGCTTCTTGGGAAACTGTGCTTGGGGATTCATCAAGACCTGACTACTTATGTAACTCCCCAAAACCACAAACACCTGGGAGGGGTTGAAAATGATTTTAATGAAGAAGAAAAGCTGATGTTTAATTTCAAAACTGACAGTGAGAATAGAAGGGAGAGGCATGAATTTATCTTGATTCTAACACAAAGCATTGTATTTGAGTCTACAAACGAAATTGGTTTCTTTTTTATTTTTTGTAAGTTTTTGCCAAACTCTGTGCATATACAGAGGCTGGGCAAGAAAGAAAGAAATCCAGAAATATGGCATATGCCATCCCTTATTTATTTCCCCATGTGACTGGCCAACAGCTTCTTCACCTAGTCCCTGCTTCAAGCTGGCTTTCTACTTCTCTATCTGAAATGGAGCTTCCCCAAAGACTGCCTCAATGTCAGTTACCACACAAGGCCTTTTTTCTATCTTATGCTCCTAAACTTCTATAATATTAAATGATATTATCCTTTCTGGAAACTCTCCTTCACTTTGATTTCTATAACGTCACTCTAACTGTTTAATTTCTTCTTTTATAGACTCTCTTTCTTTTCTCCATCCCTTTACTGTAGATACGTTGTACAGCTTTGTTCTTAACCTTCTGATCTCTCCACATTCATTCCCTGAGAGCATGTATCCATTTTCTTGGTGTCAACCTTCCTATCTGATTATTACCATCAAGTAACGATGTTGGTGATGAGCATAGCTAACATCTCCTAGACACTTTCCCATTAGGTTATAATAAGCACCCTATATAATTCATACCATTTAATTCTTCAACCCTAAATGATACTATTACTAACCACATTGTAAGAGATGAGGAAACAGATTTTCATCAAAACCCTGGAAAGCCAACGTGAGAAGCCCCTGTGTGTCTCCTTTGTTAATGACTTCGGGCATCATGGCATGTGGATTGCCATGGAATGGGGATTAGGAAGCGCAGCACTGTGAAAACACCGGAAAATACTTTATGATAGTGGGTAAGGATGCTCATCTCCGCACATTGTGACGGTTTTGTTTCTGAGTCAGGTTTGAGATGGGCCAATCCTAAGTCGATGATGCCACCAGGGATCAGGAATTTAATAAGATCTTTGTGGATGCTTGGAACCCAACTGGTCTCTGTTTTCTACTTTAGGGAAAGAGCCACAGCTTGAGTGTGGTGGTTTTGGTGTCACATACGAGATTAATAATACCCACCGCTGCAGAGGAATCACCGTGGACTACTCCTCGTTTCATCCCATGCTCTTGCGATTGATGCCTCTCAACTGTTTACTGATTTCATTCAAATTCCTCAGCGACCACAGGACCCCGACTTGCCTTCTCTATCCTGGTTCCCTCACTCTGCTTTACAGGCCTGGCCTGCTCGCTGCTCCTACACCAGCGCTGCACGGCTCCCTCCATGCCTCCGCCCTGTTTCCTTCATCAGACAGGACTAGCTTCCTCCATGTCTGTCTGGCAAAAGCCTGCCCAGCTTTCAAGACCCTCCTCAGATGCCGCCTCCACCATTAGGCTTCTCCTGACCCCTGAGCCTGTAACACGCGCAACCATAACTCTCCACCTCAGCCCACATTCCCACAGCACTCGCGATGTCCGCGGCCCTCAACATGGCGCTTCATTCTATTTTAGGATATTTCCTGCTTGCTTCCTGCACACACAGTCGCACGAGGCACAGCCTCGAGTGACCAGCGCACGAATGGCCGCGCTTCCAGCCGCGCCGCCGCAGGCCAGCGAGGGCAGCTTGAGCCGCTTCCCGCCCCCGCGGGGACCGTCGCCAGCCCGCAGCCCTAGAGGGAGGCGGTTCCACAGCGCGCCCGGAAGCCCCGCCGCCGCCAGCACCGGCGCCTCCGGAGGGATTTCCTCCCCTCGGGGAGGGGCGAATCCTTAGGGGCTCCTCGAGAGGGCGCCAGGGAACCGCTGCGCACGGACACCTTTTGGCCCTCTGTGGCCGCCGTAGCTCCTCCCCCCCCCCCACGGGCAGAAACCCGGAAGTGGAGCTCTCAGCCATTCAGCCTTTGGGTGAAGACGGAGGCGGGCTCTGGAGAGACGTACGCTGTCTGGGAGTGTCTGCTTCGCCTCCACTTCTGTTCCTCCCCGCCCTGATGCTGCTCCGGGTCACATACTCGGCCTAAGCCGGCATCAGCCTCTCCACGCGGAAGTCTCCCGGAGCCATGGCCGAGTACTCCTATGTGAAGTCTACCAAGCTCGTGCTCAAGGGAACCAAGGCGAAGAGGTGGGTGCTGCAGCTCGGGCGGGAGCCTCCTCCGTTCTTTTCGGACGCACTCCACCCCCGCGAGTCCGGTGGAAGCTGTGGCGCGGAGAGCCGGCTTCGTGGCCTCCCAGGCTTCGCCCTGGCCTCTGTCTGGGCTGGACGGAGGCCGGACCGCGGTTCCTGGCGCCTGTGCAGAGAGGGGCAGCCTCCTGCGCGGACGACCCTGGAAACAGGGTAGACGGGCGGGTGACCGGTGACCCCGTACCCACGAGTTTGGGTCCCCTGAGGCTTCTCTCCAGGCCTCTGCCTGGTGGGTCTGCGTTAGTCTAATCTCGTAGTTCATGATAATAACTTCTTTTATTAGGGATTATTCTTTTCTCCATTGTCTCTTCCTAGAAAAATTATTGATTAATTTTTTCTAATCTAATATGTAGAGTGAAACCAGGATGAATCACACAGTGGTTGAGGTGTATATGGGCTTTGATAGGGATATGGACTCGAACCTGCACTCTGTCATTTACTGATTTTGTAATTTGTGGCAAGTTGGTTAATATGTCTCAACTTCCATTTACTCATTAAGAGATCAAATATCTTTGAATCTCCGTTTACACATTTATACTTTCAGACGATTTTTTATACTTTTAGAAGACTGTGAGAATTAAATGAGAGAACATATATGCAGTAAATAAATTGAGCCAAATGTGAGGAGGAGGTCGTAGTGGTAATTTATTAGCTCTTTAGGAAAAAAATACCTGTGCACTCATATCCCCGCTTTTTTAACTGGCAGATTTGCCCAAGGTTGACCGTACATACAGATGTTGAGCATTTCCTCCTGGTCTCCGTGATAAGCAGAGGTTTTGGTATTTTTAGGCGAGATGGAAAGAAAGTATCAAGGAGTGAGCTGAAGCCACTGGCCTTGAGAACCCTGTCTAGGAGTCTGGCCTCATGAAGATGCCAGAATAAATGACAGGTTTATCCTGAATAAATGTGAGATTTTTACTCTGTGAATTTCCTGTGAGGAGAGGAGAGTTATCTTCTGAAAACTTTATGATGAAAATGCAGACAAGAGTGTCTTAAGATTATCGTAATAATCATAATTAGTGCTTATATAGCACTTTCAATGTGCCAAGAAATTGTTGTAGGCGCTTTGCACGTTAACTTTTTTCAAATCGCTCTTGGTTTTTTCCTTTGTTTATTGAGCTGTAATTCATAATTATAAAATTCACCCTTTTGTATGGTCAGTGGTTTTTAGTATACATTCAAGAGATTCACCACTATCTAGTTGCTCAGCATTTTCATCATCTCAGAAGGAAACATCCCCCTACTCATTAAGGCAGTCACATCCCATCCTCCCCCTCTGCTAGTCCTTGGCAACCACTAATCCGCTGTCTATGTGAAATCGCCTATTCTAAATATTTCTTAAGAAAGAAATCATGCAACATGTGGCCTTTTGTATCTGGCTTCTTTCTCTTATAACATTCTTGAGGTTCATCATTGTTGTAGCACTTGTTCCTTTTATGGCTGCGTAGTATTCCATTGTATGGATGTAACATTTTTTTTATCCATTCATCAGTTGATGAACATTTGGGTTGTTTCCCCTTTTTGGCTATTGTGACTAATGCTAGTGTGAATATTCTTATGTAAGTATTTTTGTGGGCGTATGTTTTCATTTCCCTTGGGTATACATACTTAGGGGTAAAATTGCTGGGTCATGTGGTAACTCTTTAACTTTTTGAGGAACCCCATACTGTTTCCTGTAGATGCTGCACCATTTTACATTTCCACCAGCAATGTGTGAAGGTACACATTACCTCTTAAACCTCACAATAGCCTTAAGAGTTAGGTTAGGTTATTATCCTAATTTTTTAAGTGGGGAAACTGACTCACAGAGAGATTCAGTACATTTTCCAAAAATCACAGAGCTTAGAAGCGAAAGAATCAGGATTTAAAATCTGGCAGTGTGGCTCTACAATCTGCTTTGAACTCTAACATAATATGTACAAAGCCTGAAGCAACTTCTCAGTACTGTATTTAAGAGGGCATAGCAATGTAAGTCTTCCTAAATCAATAATTTATAAATGAAACAGCTTAAAAGACTTCCAAGTTTCAATCTAACGATATTTATCATACAAATCAATATACCTAAACTCATCTATATATATTTTGTGCTGTAGTAAGAAGAAAAAGAGCAAAGATAAGAAGAGAAAAAGAGAAGAAGACGAAGAAACCCAGCTTGATATTGTTGGTGAGTCAGTTTTCAGTGTTCTCTTCTGAAAAAAGTTAACGTTTCTTGAGATCTCATTGAAAATATTTTCCTAGTTAGAAATTTATGATATATTTATATTCGTCTTAAAGTGCTTAAATATTACCTACAGTTATAAATTCCATTTATTCTTTAGCACAGTAGATGCTACTGATGCCTTTACTTCATTATCAGGAGAGAAAAATTATAACTCTCTGACTTAGTAGGCACCATTAGACTGCTTAATAGCAGGAGATTCTGATACATAATTTTAAAGTCCTAATGTAAATGTTATTCAACCAAATATATTTTACAAGTTATTTTCTTTGCACATGTATGCATTTTAATTGTAGAAGTCAGTTGTCTCTTTTTTTATTTTTTTAATTTTTTTTAATTTTTTATTAATTTTTTTGCACACAAAGCAATAAATATTTTCTAAAAATACATACAAACAAAAAGATGCATATCAAACATATTAGGAAGATTGCACATGGGAAGACGGGGAATAGAAATGGAGGGTGGGAATTAAAGAAAATAAATGAGAGAGGGACTTTGTATGGGTCAATGATAATAACTCAATCCTCTATTTGACAAAGAAGAAGGAGAAGGAAGAGGAAGAAAAAGCAAGTGGGATAAAGGATCAGAAAGGGAGGAAAATAGAAAAAAATAGAGTATGACTCCAGGGTAGACCTGTTTTGTTGTCGCTGGGTTGGTTGGTTGGTTTGTCTGTTGTATTTTTCATATGTTTTGCCATGTTGGCCAGGCTGGTCTCGAACTCCTAGCCTCAAGTGATCAACCCGCCTTGGCCTCCCAGAGTGCTGGGACTATAGGCGTGAGCCAGTACGTCCAGCCCCCACATTGCATCTGGACTCTGTGGTAGACCTCCCAGATGGGGCGGCCGGGCAGAGGTGCTCCCCACATCCCAGATGGGGCGGCTGGGCAGAGGCGCTCCTCACGTCCCAGATGGGGCGTCCGGGCAGAGATGCTCCTCACTTCCTAGACCCTAGACGGGGTGGCGTCCCGGCAGAGGTGCTCCTCACTTCCCAGATGGGGTGGCTGGGCAGAGGTTCTCCTCACTTCCCAGACAGGGTGGCTGGGCAGAGGCACTCCTCACATCCCACATGATGGGTGGCCAGGCAGAGGCGCTTCTCACTTCCCAGATGGGGCGGCCAGGCAGAGGGGCTCCTTACTTCCCAGACGGGGTGGCCGGGCAGAGGGGCTCCTCAGTTCCCAGACGGGGCAGCCGGGCAGAGGCGCTCCTCACATCCCAGATGGGGTGGCTGGGCAGAGGCGCTCCTCACTTCCCAGATGATGGGCGGCTGGGCAGAGGCGCTCCTCACATCCCAGATGGGGCGGCTGGGCAGAGACGCTCCTCACTTCTTCCCAGACTGGGTGGCCGTGCAGAGGCGCCCCTCACTTCTAACCAGGTTGGGCGGCCGGGCAGAGGTGCTCCTCACTTCCCAGACGGGGCGGCCGGGCAGAGGCGCTCCTCGCTTCCCAGATGATGGGCGGCTGGGCAGAGGCGCTCCTCACTTCCCAGATGGGACGGCCGGGCAGAGACGCTCCTCATTTCTTCCCAGACTGGGTGGCCGGGCAGAGGCGCCCCTCACTTCTAACCAGGTGGGGTGGCCGGGCAGAGGCGCTCCTCACTTCTTCCCACATGGGGCGGCCGGGCAGAGGCGCTCCTCACTTCCCAGATGGGGTGGCCGGGCGGAGGTGCTTCTCACATCCCAGACAATGGGTGGCCAGGCAGAGGCGCTTCTCACTTCCTAGACGGGGCGGCCGGGCAGAGGCACTCCTCACATCCCAGACGATTGGCGGCCGGGCAGAGGCGCTTCTCACTTCCCAGACGGGGTGGCTGGGCAGAGGCACTCCTCACATCTTCCCAGATAGGGTGGCCGGACAGAGGCCCTCCTCATTTCCCAGACAGGGCGGCCTGGCAGAGGCGGTCCTCACATCCCAGATGATGGGCAGCCGGGAAGAGGCACTCCTCACATCCCAGACTATGGGTGGCCAGGCAGAGACGATCCCCACCTCCCAGACGGGGTGGCGGCATGACAGAGGCTGCAATCCCAGCACCCTGGGAGGCCAAGGCAGGCGGCTGGGAGGTGGAGGCTGCAGCGAGCCAAGACCACGCCACCGCACTCCAGCCTGGGCAACACCGAGCACCGAGTGAGCAAGACTCCATCTGCAGTCCCAGCACCTCAGGAGGCTGAGGCGGGCAGACCACTGGAGGTCAGGAGCTGGAGATCAGCCTGGCCAACATGGCAAAACCGCGCCTCCAGTCAATGGACAAAAACCAGGCAGGGGTGGTGGCGCATACCTGTAATCCCAGGCAGCCCGCAGGGCGAGGCAGGATAATGATGGGAGCCCGAGGCAGGGAGTCTGCTGTGCACGGACTATACTCCAGCCCGGGCAACAGAGGGAAGAAAGAGGAAAGAAAGAAAGAGAGAAAGAAAGAAAGAAAAGAAAGAAAGAAAGAAAAGAAAGAAAGAAAGAAAAGAAAGAAAGAAAGAAAGAGAGAAAGAAAGGGAAAGAAGGAAGGAAGGAAGGAAGGAAGGAAGGGAAAAGAAAAAGAAAGAAAGAAAGAAAGAAGAGAGAGAGAGAAAGAAACAAAAAAAGGTCGGTTGTCTCTTAAAGAAGTATCTTCACAGGAAAAATCACTATTTTGTGAACTCTGAAATGAATGAAAATCTTAAATACAACATCAGGGTAGCCTGTAAATGATACTAGAAATAAACTGACCTAAACACACTTAACCAGCCTATTTTCCGTTTTGTTCTTTCCATACATTTTTTTTTCTCTTTTAAATCTTGGCAAGTTGCATTTTGAATCTTCATAAATTATGGTAACTTAAAAAATATATAAAATATGGAATGATATAAAGCTAATGTTCTGGAAGAATCATTGCTTTCAAAATGGCAAATCAACAATTCTAAAGTTAGGGTAAATATCTAGGGTAGATATGTAGATGTGGAATTGCTGTGTCAAAGGATAGGTGAATGTTTAACCATATAAGAAACTGCCAAAAATTTTGTAAAGTGGTTGTACCATTTTACCCTCCCACCAAGAATGAATTAGTGCTCCAGTTACATCCTTGCCAAGAGTTCATGGTGTTATCAGTCTTTTCTCCCAGTCTGAGATTTACCTTTTCAGTTTCTTAATGGTGGTTTTTGGATGAGCAGCTTTTTTTTTTTTTTTTTTTTTGAGGCAGAGTCTCACTCTGTCTCCCATGCTGGAGTGCAGTGGCGCGATCTCGGTTCACTGCAAGCTCCACCTCCCAGGTTCATGCCACTCTACTGCCTCAGCCTCCCGAGTAGCTGGGAGTGCAGTTGCCTGCCACCACGCCTGTCTAATTTTTTGTGTTTTTAGTAGCAACGGGGTTTCACGGTGTTAGCCAGGATGGTCAGAAGCTTTTAATTTTTATAAAGCTTAGTTTATTTTTTTTTTCTTTTATGGTTACTGCCTTGTCTCTTTGATCTAAGAGATCCTTGCTTACCCCAAAGTCAGGGAAATATTCTACATTGTCTTTTAGAGGCATCATAGTTTTAGTTTTTACATTAAATCTGTCATTCATCTCGAATTTTGGCATGATGTTGTGAGTTCGGTTTCAAGATTTACTTTTTTTTTTTTTGACATCTTGATAGCCAGTTGTGCCAGCACCACTGGTGTTTCCTTTTTCCATTAATCCACTTTGGTATCTTCATAATAAATCAATTAACTTTCTATGTATGGGTCTATTTCTGGACTCTGTTCTATCGATACATTTGTCTGTTTTTCTGTTGGTATATTTCTCTTGATTGCTCTAATTTCATGAAGTCTTGAGATCAGGTAGTGTGAGTCCTCCAACTTTGTACTTATTAACTATTAATTTATTAATTTCTACAGTGAAGCTTGTCGGATTTTCTCAAGAACTGTATTGAGTCCAGATCTTTTGGGGGAGAATCAACATCTTAATATCGGGCCTCAATATTTCATAATTTTCAATGTAGCAGTCTTGCATGCCTGTTTAAACATTTATTCTTAAGTATTTTATAATTTTACACTACTGTCAATAGAACCTTTGAATTTGATTTTCCAGTTGTTTGCTGTCAGTACGTAGATATGCAATTGATTTTTGTGTAGTGACTTTGTAGTCTGATAAGTCTGTTTCACTTATTACTTCTAGTGGTTTGCTTATATAGAAAACTAAGAAATTTGCAATTGTGTTTCCTGTGACTATCATTTTACTTCTTTCTTTCCAATCCTTGTGTCTTGTCTTTCTTTTTATTGGTTTATTATACTGTCCAGGACTTCCACGTGTTGAACAGAAGTCATGAGAATGGGCATAATTGCATTGTTCCCAAGCTTAGGCAGAAAGCTTTCAGTAGTCCACCATATGGTATGATGTCTGTAGGATCTGCAGAGAAAACATTTATCAAAATGAGGACATTCCTTTTAAACTTTGTTTCTTGGGAGTTTTTATTTTAGTGGTGTTTAATGCTGTCAGATGCCTCTTTCTGTATCTGTTGAGATGATTATACAGCTTTCTTCATTCTGCCAATGAATTACATTGGTTTCATTTTCAACTTTTAAAGTAACTTTATATCCCTGAGATAAACCTCACTTAGTTGTGGTGCGTTGTCCTTTGGGATATTGCTAGATTTGACTTCTAGGTGTTTGTGTTTTTTTTTTTTTTTTTAAGATTTCTATATTGGTGTTGATGGGAGATATTGGACTTTTGTATCCTTTTCTTGTAATGTCTTTATTTGATTTTGGTGTCAAGGTGATATTGCGTGTCATAAAATTAGATGGAAAGTGCTGTCTCCTTTCCTATTTTTGGAAATAGCTGTGTGAGATGGGTATGATTTGTTCTTTACATGTTTGATAGAATTCACCAGTGAAATCAACTGAACCTGGAGGGTTTTGTTTGGTTTGGTTTTAGATTTTTTGTGGGAAAATTAAAATTTTTTAAGAAATATTTTCAGATTTTTTGTTTTGTCAGTTTTGGTAACTTGTGTCGTTTAAGAAAATTTCATTTCATCTAAGTTGTTGGATTTATTGGCATAAAATCGTTCAGAATATTCCTTTCTTTAATATGCTTTTAATGTCCATAGAATCTAATCTGTATTGCAGTCTCTTCATATTGGTAATTTGTGTTTTTGCTGTTTTTTCCCGGATCAGTCAGTCTAGCTGGAGGTTTCTCAATTCTTTATACGATCATTTATTTTAGATCATTAATGATCTTTTAGTACAGGTGTATTCAATCTTTTAGCTTCCCTGGGCCACAATGGAAGGAGAAGAATTGTATTGGGCCACACAGAAAATACACGAACGATGAGCTGATGAGCCAAAAAAAAAAAAAAAAGCAAAAAAATCTCATAATGTTTCAAGAAAGTTTATGAATTTGTGTTGGGCTGTATTCACAGCTGGCCTGGGCCACATGCAGCTCTCAGGTTGGACAAGCCTGTTTCAGTATTACTTATTTTCTCTTTTTTTCATTTTCTATTTCATTTATTTTCAATCTTTTTTTTCCTCCCTTTAACTTATTTTAAGTTCACTTTGCTCTTGTTTTATAGCTTCTTAAGAAGGGAGTTAGATCTCTTCATTCCACTTTAGTTTCAGTTATAGTGAACACATTTTGTTTTCATTTTCATTCCATTCAAAATATTATCTAGTTTTCCTTGTCATTTTTCTTTTTGTGGACACATGAGTTATTTAGAAGTGTATTGTTTTTAATTTCTACTACATAGAGATATTATAGGTATGTTATTGTTGCTGATTTCTAATTCATTTATCGTATAGTTGGAGAACATACGTTCTTAGTGAATTTCCATGTACATTTGAAAAGAATGTGTATTCTGCGGATGTTGGTTTGGGTTTTTTTTTTTTTTTGGAGATGGAGTCTCGCTGTTGCCCAACAGGCTGGAGTGCAGTGGTGCGATCTCAGCTCACTACAACCTCCGCCTCCCAGGTTCAACTGAATCTCCTGCCTCAGCCTCCGGAGTAACTGGAATTATAGGCACCTGCCACCACACCCGGCTAATTTTTTAAATATTTTTAGTAGAGACAAGGTTTCACCATGTTGGCCAAGCTGGTCTCAAACTCCTGACCTCAAGTAATCCGCCCGCCTCAGTCTCCCAAATTGGTGAGATTCCAGGCAGGAGCCACGGTGCCCAGCCAGTTCAGTGTTCTATAGATGTCTGTTAGTCAACAGGTAGAGCTTGTGACTGTGCATATCTTCTGTGTCCTTACTGATTTTTTACTAATCCTACAGTGTATTGAGAGTTATGTTAAAATCTCCAGCTGTAATTCTAGATCTGTCTACTTGAGCAGTTTTTGCTTAAAGTACTTTGAAGCTCTCATAAGATGTGTAGACATTTAGGATTGTTAAGTCTTCCTTATAAATTCAGTCTTTCATTTTCATAACACTTTAACCTTATTTCTGTTAAATGTCTTGATGCCTAGTTAAATTATTTGACCACCCTTTTGCTCCTGTCAAGCCTGGACCTTTGTTAGTTTGTGCTTATTTATTAGGGTTTTGCTCGTAGACTTCAACAGTGACTCTTACTCTAGGGAAGGTTCATCCTCATGGGCCTCAGCCACATGTTCTAGGTCTACTTGGTGAGTTCTCTCCACTCTGCTGTGTCCCAAATTTGTGTGATCTCTGGCATCTCCAGTCAGCCCTCAGAAGTGCCAGCCACTCTGCAGAGGCCTTGTGGAGCCTGCGTACTGCATGCACTCCCCCCAGCCCTTGGCCCCAGACCTGCAGAGAACTTTTGTATACTCTTTTGAGGCCTCACCTGTGTGTAGTTCCCTCTTCTCTCTAAACTCCCAACATATTAGCACTGCAAGACTCTCAGCTTAGTGACATTGCCTCATTTCTGAAGGTCTCTACCTCTCTCCGTGTGGTCAAGAAACTGGCATTGGGCAGAAAACAGAAGTGTGTGTGAGATCTGCCTCCTGTGTTTTCCTGTTCTCAAATATCACAGTCCTGTTCTGCCTGTGTTCCAATCCCCAAAAACAGTTTCCTCAAATACTGTATCCAGTTTCAGTTTTCTGGTTGGTCATGGTGGGAGGGCAAGTCCATCTTGGCTGGAAAAGGAAGTCCTTCTGCGTCTTTTTATCTTTGTCCTTCCACCTTCTTTTGCATTGTGGATTTTCTAAACTTGCCGTATAAGTAAGCATGTGCCTATTTGTGAAGGGAAAGAAAAAAAACCTTTTAATTTTTTAAAGCTGTTCGGTTGGTTCCTCACAAGGTTCTGAAGGGATTGGTAAATAGCATGAAAGAAATTCTGTCTTTCACATGGAGAAAACCAAGTGTGACATTAATAAACACGAGCATGTCTGTAAGCAAAAGTTTCACTGAGCTCTGCTAGATTAAGAAGCAGTTGGACTTATAACATCATAGTTTGCAAAACACATATATTTTATTTACCCAGGAACTAAAGCTAAGTAAGCTATGGGTTAATAGAAGGTCTGTGAAGGGTACTTAGACTAAGTAAGATTGGGGAAGAGAATTCCATTTCCAAATCTAAGATATATCATTCCTTTGTGCCAAGTACATAATGAAGGTAGAGATATAAGGGGGCCCTTAGCACGGAAGCACTGGGTTAGTCAGAAGGTGAGGTGAGCTGTCACACAGCCTTGATGCTAGAATGAGGGTGCCCTGGTAGTATCTTATCAGCCATGACACTGGTGCATCGGTTTTTTTTTTTTTTTTTTTTTTTTTTTTTTGAGACAGGCTCTTGCTTTGTTGCTCAGGCTGGAGTGCAGTGACGTGATCATGGCTCAGTGCACCCTCGACCTCGTAGGCTCAAGCAATCCTCTCACCTCAGACTCCTGAGTAGCTGGGACCACAGGTTCCTACCACCATACCCAGCTAATTTCTTTATTTTTTTGTAGAGATTGGGATCTCCTTTTGTTGCCTAGGCTGATTTTGAACTCCTGGGCTTAATTCATTCTCCTGCTTCCACCTCTCAAAGTGCTGGGATTACAGGTATGCCAGACATATGTAAACATTCTAAACTATGTGAAAATATGTGAAAAGCTTTGTCTTGCATTGTGAGACAACACAGCAGGAATATTTGACCGTGTGCCTAAGGTTTAAAAGGAAATAACTTTAAGCATGTGTCTAAATAGCAAGTAATATTTTAGAGCAGATTCTCTTAAATTCAGCTTGGGGATCTGCAGCATATACACAGCTTGAGCTGTAACCTGACGTAGAAATAGGGAACTTCAGTGCCTACTGTTCTTAGGATCCACTGCTTTTTCACAGCTAAAACCCCAGAGTGGCACCGTTAAGTATTATGTTATGTTACTTTAGTCGTTAAACATATAAGCATACCTCCAAAGGCTGAATGGAGGCCACTTGCAGAAAATAGACAGAATGCTCACATTTAATTCTTGATGATACTGTGTTTAGCTTTCTTATTCTTTGAAATCTCATTGAGAAAAAATACTGGCATCTGCCCAAAGTAATTTCTTTTTCAGTTGACAATATTATAAGTAATGTTATTGTATCATTTCCCTACTTGGACAGAGTGTGAAAATTTTGAGGAGCTTGTCTGCCAGAAATTTCTTCTTCATTTGCAAAACATTAATGAGATATTATATTGAAATGATTTTATTTAATGTTAAGTGTACTTGCTCAATGTGGCATAGAACATACAAAATAAATCTAATTTAAAATCATTAACTATTACATTTATAAGAAAGACTTGCTAATCATCACACTGTTGATAATGATTCTGAATAAAACATTATTTATTTTCCTGAAAACGATTGTAGCTATAACTCAAGCATCTAAATTGCCATTAGTTTTATTGCTTTTTAATTGTCTTTAGCTGAAATTTTAATTTTGATTTTCTATTTCTCCATTGGTTTTGTGTGTGTGTGTGGAGGTAAAATATACAGAATATAGAATTTGCCAGTTTTTCTATTTTTAAGTGTACACTTCAGTGGCATTTAAATACATGCACCATTTTACCTTCCCACGAGCATTGCACAGGGTTTCAGTTTCTACACATCCTGCCCAACATTTGTTTTTCTGATTTTCTTGGTTTCTGTTTTTTGTTTGTTTGTTTTGATAATAGCTATTCTAATGGGTGTGAAGTGGTATTGCATTATGGTTTTGATTTATATTTTCTTAGTGACTAGTGATGTTGTCTTTTCGCGTGCTTTTTGGCCATTTGTATATCATCTTTGGAGCAATGTCCGTGTATATCCTTTGCCCAGTTTTGAATTGTGGTATTTGTCTTTTTGGAGTTCTCTATGTAGTCTGGATATTAATTCCTTATAATGTATGTAGTTTACAAATATTTTCTCCATTCTCTGGGTTGTCTTTTTACTCTGTTGACGGCAGTCCTTGATGCACAAAAGTTTTTAATTCTGATGAAGTCCGGTTTGTCTATGTTTTCTTTTGTTGCCTGTGCCTTTGATGTTCTATACAAGAAATCACTGCCAAATTCATTCTCATGAAGCTTTTCCCATTTTCTTCTAAAAGTTTTCTAACTTTAGCTCTTACATTTAGGTCTTTGGTCTATTTTAAGTTACTTTTTGTATTTCGTGTTAGGTAAGGGTCTACCTTCATTTTAGCTAAAATTTTATGTATTTTAAAATTTATTATGGAAAGCATGAAATGTTTAGTTGAATAGAAAATTTTGTGCAGTGGAATTAACTGAATCTTTAAAACCTTTTTATTATGGAAATATCCAAACTATTCCATACATAGAAGAATATAATGAGTCCCCCATGTACCCAGGCCCCAGCATTAATTATCAATATTTTGCCAATCTCCTTTGATTTACACACACAGCCACACACACATTTTTTCCTAGAAAATTTTAAGTAAAATCACAGATACTATGTCATTTTACCCATAAGTACATAAATGTACATTTCTTAATGTGATATGTCTTTCTGTCATCACCTGTTTTCTAATTTTTATACATTATACTATGTCATTATCAGACCTTGTAAAATTAGCAAGAATTCCTTAATATGTCATATCCAGTTAATGATTGACTCATTTCTACTCTAGCTAAAGTACAATTTAGGAGGAGGTTTGAGGACATTTTTTAACATTAAGATATAAACTTTTATAACAACTGCTTAAATAATTGTTCCTAGAGTCTAACATTTCTATTGGCAAATTGGGATTTAGTATACATAGACATAGATTCTGCTCATTTTACTTTCAATCTAAAATCATAGTTAAGATTACTGGCCAGGAGCGGTGGCTTACACTTGTAATCCCACACTTTGGGAGGCAGAGGCGGGTGGATCACGAGGTCAGGAGTTTGAGACCAGCCTGGCCAATGTGGTGAATCCCCGTCTCTACTACAAATACAAAATAAATTATTCAGGCATGGTGGCAGGCGCCTGTAACCCCAGCTACTCGGGAAGCTGAGGCAGAGAATTGTTTGAACCCGGGAGGCGGAGGTCGCAGTGAGCCAAGGTCGCATCACTGCACTACAGCCTGGGTGACAGAGCGAGTCTCTGTCTCAAAAAAGAAAAAAAGATGGCCATGCTAGAAAGTCTTCCTATAGAGGCATTTTTAAGAAACATTATGATAGGCATTGCCTCTGGAAAGCAGGCATGAATAGATGGCTGGGGTCCATCATGAGAGAGACCATTCTCTATATATCACTTTGTACCTTCACATGTTGCCTTTCGTTTTGTTTTGGTCCTTTTTTGAGACAGGACCTTGCTGTGTCACTCAGGTAGAGTGCAGTGGCATGATCATAGCTCACTATAACCTTGAACTCCTGGGCCCAAGTGATCCTCTTTCCCCAGCTCCCCGAGTAGCTGGGATTACAGGCATGCACCCCCGTGCGTGGACGTATGTTGCTATTTTGTGTTTTAAAAACCTAATCCTGACTGTGCCGGTAGTCGCATGAATCTGTGCACATACATGCAAACAAGTACATGTAAAACTGGTGAAATCTGAATAAGGTTCATGGATTATATCAATGTCAGTTTCCTGATTCTGACAGTGTATGATACTTATGCAAGATGTCATCATTGAGACAAAGTGAGTAAAGGATATGTGAGATCTTTGTATTATTTCTTACAACTGCAAAATAAAAAGGTTTTAAAACTAAGTTATATTAACAAAAAAAGAACTCTGTGTCAAAACTAAAATATAAAGCTGAAATATTGATTTTATTTTTTAGGAATCTGGTGGACAGTAAAAAACTTTGGTGAAATTTCAGGAACCATAGCCATTGAAATGGATGAGGGAACCTATATACATGCACTCGACAATGGTCTTTTTACCCTGGGAGCTCCACACAAAGAAGGTTTGTGTCTGGAAGGGAAGAGGCTGCCACAGGTGTAGATTTTAGGACATTCATTCACTTAGGCCAAACTCTAACTAGTCTCAAACATTTTCCAAAGGAATGGAAGCATTGCATTTGACTCTTCCATTTTTTTTTAATTCCTTAATATTTACCAGCCATTGGCAAGTCCCTCTTTCTAATATAAGCATTTGAAAACATTCCGTATAGTTCCAGAAGAGTATCTTTGGAAATCAAAACAAGATGAATAATTAAAATAGTAAGTGGAAAGAAAAAAGAAAACCTATTTGAGTCAAAATGTTTGAATTTCTTTTTTATTCAGACCTATTGCCAAAACTAACCTGGGTGCGTTTAACAATTTGAAGTTTCCTCATTTTCTTTAACCCATTAGAGGAAGCACTAATGAGATACGAAGTAATTAGAAGATAAAAAGCAGTATCATTTGGTCAGCAAAGCCATCCCTTGAATAAATGACAGCATTTAGCTTTTTAAATAAGTGCTTATTTATGATTGTATTTTAAAACATAAAGAGAAGCTATCTCAAAAGTTATTAAATAAGCATTATATCACCCTGTCTTACTCAGTATATAAAATTAGCACTGTAGTTAAAAGAAGATAAAATAGATCTTGATTCCAAAGATACAGTATTACAGTGACATCAGTATATCTGAATATTCTTACATTTAATTGCAAGAAGAAAATAGCCACATTTTTTAAAGCAAAGTAAT
This sequence comes from Nomascus leucogenys, assembly GCF_006542625.1. NCBI lineage: Eukaryota > Metazoa > Chordata > Mammalia > Primates > Hylobatidae > Nomascus > Nomascus leucogenys. The sequence continues at coordinate 7,061 of NW_022096634.1, read as the reverse complement.
GTCTTTATATTTATAGCAAATGTCAAATTTATTTTCAAATGTTTTTTCTCCAATAGTTGATGAGGGCCCTAGTCCTCCAGAGCAGTTTGCAGCTGTCAAATGATCTGATTCCAGGTGAGCTTATGTTGTAATATAATTAGTAACCAGTTATTTTAAAAATTTAATTATATTCATTAAAAATTTTAGTATCTGTCTTAAGTCCACAGGGTAATTTTGATATAAAAAACAAAATAGCTTTTATGAAAAATAGATTTTGTGATCTACTTTTAGTGGGTTTCCTATCAATATATAATGCTAGGCTGGAATAAAAAATATGTAAGTTAAAAAGTGAAGATTAATAATTTCACACACTGAATAAGATAGATTAAAAAATAAATCAAATAGTACAAAACCTGGTTCACTGTTGCTATTATATTTAAACTCACTGTTTGGAAGTCCAAAGGCAAACAGGAAGACTAAAAAAAGGAATATTGTTGAAACCAGCGGAGAATGTTACAGAATCATAACGACCAAAAGAATATTTTTACTCACTATTTTTACAGTCATTTTATAATGTAACCTTTTTTATTCTCACCTTGTGCAAAAGTATAGAATGATTCTTTGGGTAGAAGATACTGAAAGTGAATTTACATATTTTAGTAATTGGTTACATCAATATAATGATTTCTGTTATATAATCATTAATGTATAAAGGAGTAAAAGTCAATTCTGGCATCCCAGGAGATTCTCGGTAAGGTAAAAGATTAGAAATCATAATTTTAAAAAATCACATTTAGATGATTATTTCTGTACTTTCTTTGAAAGTCTGATAAGTATGGTGAAAGACAAAGAATAAAAGCAGAGGAAGAAAAAATTCAATAGTTTTAAACTGCTTTACAATTATAAACAAAAAAGGATTATAAAGAAAATTAACTGACAAATGAGGAAAATATTTGCAACAATCTTAATAGGCAGTGAGTTCTTACTCTTCATATGTATCTTATATAGAATTCATAGCACTGAAGACCCCAGTAGAAAAATTGAGATCAGATCTCAATAGAAAAGTGGACAAGGGACATTACCAGATAATCTAAAAACTAAAAAGGAAAGGAAAAGAAAAACAATTGTTATTCTAGTTGATTACTAAAATGCAAATTTATAGGATACTGTTTTTTCATATCAGGTTTTCAAGTATTTTTTTAAAGTCATAATGTTTAAAAAAATCCGTGACACAAAACATACTCTGTTAATTTGAGGTAAGAATGTAAATGGAAGCAGCATTTTCTGGAAAACAGTTTGATGACATAAGAGCTTTATACCCTTTGATCCAATTATTTCTAGGAATATTTTCTAAGGATAAAGCAGTTTTATGTACAGAATAGATGTACATAGAACTATTTATAATAAGAGAAAAAGTTTTAGTAATTTATTATTGAAGTTTATAACTAGAGAGGTAAAAATTGAAGAATGATCAATTTCGAAAATATTTGTTATGTAATATATAAGGTACAATGTTTATATTTAAAAAGCATAATATAAAACTAAATTTAAAACTGCACTGTCCAACATGGCAGCAACTAGTCACATGTAGCTTTTTTTTTTTTTAAGGCACAGAGTCTCACTCTGTCACCCAGGCTGGAGTGCAGTGGTGCGACCATATCTCACTATAACCTCAATTTTCTGGGCTCAAGCAATCCTCCTGTGTCAGCCTCCCAAGTAGCTGGTATTACAGGTGCACGCCACCATGCCCAGCTAATTTTTTAAATTTTTTGTAGAGATGGGGTCTCACTGTGTTATCCAGGCTGATCTTGAACTTCTTGCCTCAAGCAATTCTCCCATTGGCTTCCCAAAGCACAGAGATTACAGGAGTGAGTCACCACTGAGTTACATGCAGCTTTTGAACACTTGGAACATGTCCAGTCTGAAATTTTAGATATGTACACACCCACACACATACACATGTCCTGTTTTGATGTTCTATAATTAATTTTCTCTCATTTTTTAACTTTTATCTATCTTATTAATGTACAGAATCGCCCTGAAATCTGGCTACAGACAATATCTTGGTATAAATTCAGATGAACTTGTTGTTGGGCATTCAGATGCAATTGGACCAAGAGAACAGTGGGAAACATCTTTCAAAATGTAAGTGCTGTTATTGTTTATAAAAACTTCCTGTCAGTTTAACAGAAAGTCTGTAACAATCATAGTATATTTAAAAAGAAAAAGTAGGATGCAATACTATAATACATTAAATTGGAATAAATCAATAAGAACATAGAGCCTTAAAGAAATCTCAAAATAGAGTGCAACAAAAATAGCATTAGTACTTTTGCCCACAATTATTTCCGTGTACCCTTAGTGCCTAGATATGGATCTCATTTCCATTAAAGAACCAGTCAATTTTAGGTCTCAGAGTAGGAAAACAGAATAGTCCCTAAGTATCTTCTTTGTAGCAGAAATCATGGATGCTTTCAGAAACATTCGAGACTGTCAGCGAAGAGTGGAGCTTGCTAAGACCAAGTTGCGACAATTTGTGCATAAAATAAATAATAATAGTTCATTGAAGTAAATTATCTCTAAAAGACTTTCAGTTCATAAGCTTAAAATAGTGTACGAAAAGATAGTTTTAATCTAAGAAGAAAAAAGATAATATACTAATTCTTAATTTTAGTAAGTAGACAGTTGTAGTATATGGATGTTTTGTTAAATCTTTGTTGATACAGAATACATAATTTCCTTTTTCTGTTTGTGTGAGAAGTAAAGATTGAACAAAAATATGTGCTAAACAGTCTTTAAAAAGTAGATAACTATATCAAAAACAGTAAGGACCAGTCGGCACCACGCAGAACAAGCAAATAGAAGGTAAGCTCAGCCTGAGTAGCAGCTTTGGTAGTCTACACTAATGAACTGAAAATAGGAACTCAGAGTGTTTTCTAAGATGACAGATTAAACAAACATCCCCCCAGAAAGAGGTAATCACATAGACTGATTTCCTCATCCCCTAGGATAAAATCTTAAGTCAGTGACTTGAAAACTATTTTGACCCAACCCATTGAGAAATGCATTTTTACATTGCAGCCCAGCACACACACATGTATAACTGAAGCAAGAGTTGTGCTTAACAATACTTATCCATGTGTTATGCACCTTGATATTTCTTATTCTCTTTTACCCCTTCCTCTGTGTGTCTGTGTGTACTCCTTCCCCCACCCCCCATACCGTTCAGGAAACAGTACATTGAAACACTCCATTGATTTCATGACCCGCTAATGTGTTGGAACTCCTTTGAGATGATCCTACTAGTTATGATGAGATACTTGTAATAAAAGTTACACCAGTAGAAAAGGCCAATATATCCTAAGGCCTTAGATGATGACTTAGGTAGTACTAATAATACAACACTTTAGGAAAGTTCATTTCATTTTATTTTTAGGAAGGACACTAAGTTTCAAAAATTTAAATTTAAATGAAAGAGGGTCTTAAAACTCTATTGCATAAAGCACTCAGCTGAATAATCTGTGGCACAGGTTTAAATCGTCTTGGACCACCCTGCCATGTTCCAGGGCTCACCCAGCCATTGTGACCTTGACTAAGAAATTAAATCCATGTTATCAGCACTTTTTTAACTGGATGTGATATAAGGTTAACATATTTTGTAATCATTGTATTTATAAATATTTTGTCTAAATGTTATGGTATTCCAAGTTTTCCAAAAGAATCAACCAAATACAAGTTATAAACATTATACTTGTTAAGGGAGTTAAGCTAACCAAATTTATAACCCAGATTTAGATACACAAGAAAATCAGTCTTTAATGTTTTGTTTAATAGAAAGCAGTGTAATATATCAAACATTAAAAAACTAAAAAAGTTTATGAATATTTTTACACACAAAAGTCCCTCAGACATTGATTCTTAAATTCAAAACACCAAAGGCATTGTATATACCTTTTCATGTTTTCTAATTCTGAAGAAAATAAATTTTGCTTAAAATGCTAATATTTGAATAAAGTCCTACTAGGAAGATACACTACAAATGTTTGTTATGGTAATCTTTGAATAGTAAAATGATAGGTGATTTTGGCTTCCTTTTCTATACGTTGTTCTATTATATTTTTCAGGTTTTTCTCTAAGTTCTTTTCTTTGATTTTTAAATCAGGGAGGAAAAATTAATCCAGTCTAAACACTTAATATTTCTTCTACAAGAAGTATCCTCATGGCTATTTTGTTATTTTGTTTCACTTAGGGGAAAATGGCTTTACTGGCCTCAAATAGCTGCTTTATTAGATGCAATGAAGCAGGAGACATAGAAGCAAAAAGTAAAACAGCAGGAGAAGAAATGATCAAGGTAATGATATTTTATACAGATAACTCCATTCACACATGCGATGTGACTGTATCTCTTTAAAAATGTTAAATGGTCATTTACTGTCACTTTAAAGATTTAGTTAATAGGTTTTTGTAATGTGGTGTTTCAAATAGACTCATTTTTAATTATAAATCCCATAGTTGATGGCTCGTTTATACAATGTGGTAGAGAAATGAGTGCATCTAGGAGCTACCTTGCCATTATCTCCACGGATTAGTATCTTTTTCTGGTAGTTCCACATGCTCTTTTTAGGCTTTCATGTTCTTGTTTTCTTGCTTGTATTTTAAAATCTAATTTTTAAAATAGGTAACATATACACGTGGTCCAACCTTTTCAAATAAAAGCATGTGAAGACATACGCCTGCCATGCGTCTTACTCACCTGTGTCCCAGCTCCTGTTCCTCTTTCCCTTTCTTTTTATAGCCTCCTAAAATTTCTTTATAAACATATGAATATATTTATAATTTTCAACTGTTTTACACTAAAGGTAACCTCCTCTGTAGTCTTCTAGACTTTGATTTTTCTTAAAATCATATCTTGGAGGGTTTTCTACTATTAGTTTAAAAGTAGAAAGTTTTTTCTTTTTCTTGCTTTTCCTCTCTTTCTTAACAGCCACATAATATTCCATTTTAGGGATGTACCTTAATTTATTTAGTCTCTTATAGATGGAAATTTAGGCCGTTGCCAGTCTTTTGCTCTTATAAACAGTGCTGCAGTTCATAACATTGAATATGCATCAATTTGTAGATGTGCGGGTGGACCTGAAGATAAATTTCCACAAGGAGAATTACCAGGTCAGGGGTATATGCATTTGTATTTATGTAATGCTTGAGCTTCTGTGATGATAGTCACTTTATGAAACATAAAAAATCATAGCAGAACTTCTGGGGCCTTAGCCCTCACATTTTAAAAATATTTTTATTCATAGTACCAGACTTCTTTGCATTAGGAGAAACATTAATCACATAAAACATGATTTTTATTTTATTTTTAAAATTTGTGTGTGTCACTAAGCTGGAAATAAAAGTTCCTTATTCCAGGCTAAATTCCCTCATCTGTAGTCAGATGTGTTATCCATTTCATCACTGGCCTGTGCCCTCCCTAATCCTACTCTTTGTTTAACATCATTGTAAAAGTTACACAGACATCTTCATATCAAGATGAAATTCTAAATAATACTGTTAATATAACCTAGATAAATCAGGTAGTTAATTGGAATTTGATGAAAACATTTAAGGCTTTTTTAGACTCACGAAAGCCACTGATCTTTTTTTTTTTTTTTTTTTTTTTTGAGACGGAGTCTTGCTCTGTCCCCCAGGCTGGAGTGCAATGGCGCGATCTCAGCTCACTGCAAGCTCCGCCTCCCGGGTTCACGCCATTCTCCTGCCTCAGCCTCCCGAGTAGCTGGGACTACAGGCGCCCGCCAACACGTCCGGCTAATTTTTTGTATTTTTAGTAGAGACTGGGTTTCACCGTGTTAGCCAGGATGGTCTCGATCTCCTGACCTCGTGATCCGCCCACCTCGGCCTCCCAAAGTGCTGGGATTACAGGCTTGAGCCACCGCGCCCGGCAGCCACTGATCTTTAATTATAAACATATACCAAGATATGTCTGAAGAATAAATCCCCCCTTATTGACACATGGTTTTTCTGTTTCTTGGCATTCTGTCCCAGTACTGAGCATCCTGAACCTTGCTTTGTCTGTCTCTGTTGGGAATCACAGGTTGCATCCAGTCTGACCCAGGTTTGCTCTGTAAGGCATTGTGGGGGCCGGAGTGGAAGGCTGTAAGATAGGGGCAAATGCCTTTTCTAAAACGCCTTTCATTCTTATTAGAGCATAAAAATTTATGTTACATTTTTCTCTACTACCAGTGCAATTTAAAAGCATCTATCAAATCTCTGTATGTTCTTCATGTTAGATTTCCGGTCATATGTTTGATTTTCTTTTAGAATAGTCTTGATTTCAGATAATTTCAAATCTAAAGCTCAAACAATCTCAATCTAAAATGTAGGTATTTTCTTGAAGAAGTGAAATGTTATATTTTTTCATTGCATGCATCCGGCACATGCGTTGTAGTCTTGAATTTCCATAATGCCCTTGTGAGGTGGATGTGAGCCCAGCCTTACAGACAGGAAGACAGCCTCTGACCCTCCTTACATCCTCGTGGTTTTTATCAGTCAGTTCATGGAAATCACGGTGATTTCAAGGTGTGGTAAGACAGGATGTGTACCCAGGCCCAGCTGACTCCAGAGGCCACTCTCAGTATTTCATAGCACATTGCTTCTCCAGAAACAGGTCATTGGGGAAATGCAGATGGGTTTGTGACTTACATTTAACTTTATTTATATTTTATTGTATCACGTTTAAATTATTTTGCATCTGGATATCATCACAAAAGTGTTATTGAAGGCAACAGTTGCAAATATATGTGCAGTGCTTTGCACTTATACAAAGATACAAAGATACTTACACAAAGATTGCGTTTTTCATTATTTAAAGCAATTTTCAGATGAAATACAAAGTTTTCTGGGTCTCTTTGGCTAGTCAAGTACCTGGAAGCTCTGAACAGTGATTATTTAGGACTCTTTTCCCTTACCATTTAATTGCAGGCTCTCCTAATCTGTCAGCCCTTCACCTTTATGACCTTGCCTTATCTACCAGAACACAGCTCCCTCTTATTAAAGGTAGCCGTGTGTTACCTCTGTCAGCC